>NC_137139.1:3269839-3442339 GCF_949319135.1 Squalius cephalus
GTAATATCCAGGTATTCTGTCAGACGCGTTTCTGCTGAAGAACATAGTGTACCGTTTTCATTTGATGCAGGTAAATTCGTTGAGATGTGGTAGAGATCAAACTAGAGTCTTCCTGTTATGCGCAAATCGTGCGAGGGAGGTTTCGAAGCTGAATCTGTCATGTCTGGCGACCAATAAAATCTCCTGAAGTCCAGCTGCACGCACACAGTCAGTCTCAACAGGACATGCTCATACCCTGGTGAGCGTGTGAAGATGTTTAGCTTATACGCATACTGATGTCTGAGGAAACAACAGAACCATCACTAGGCTTTGAGTGCTTGCGCGAGGATGCGAGCAGACTGTCGCTGTTCACGGTCCTGAACTTCAGCTTCATACAACGAAATTCAAGCTAAGAACATTGTAAAAAAAAAAAAAAAGAAATCGTTCTAAAGAGTAATTTACTGTGATAGAAATTTACTGTGACATCAACGCTGGTTCATTTTCTTACAAATGACTGCAACAACAGCAGAATGATGCTGACATCACAGTAATTTACTGCTCTTGTTTTGCTGTGAATTTACATTATATAGTTGTCTTTAACCATGCCACTGCAATAAAAGTATTCTTACCACTGTAATTGTTTTGAAGTCACCATAATGTTGATTAGAGTTCCATTTGCTTGAGATCTTGAACCCTCTGTATTCATATTCAAATTTCTGATCTAGGCAAGGCAAGGCAAGACAAGGCAAGTTTATTTATATAGCACATTTCATACACAATGACAATTCAAAGTGCTTTACATAGAAGAAATTAAAATAATAAAAAGAGATAAGAATAAATAAAAACAGTTTAGAAAAATAAAAAATAAAATACAGTACAGTACAGTACAGTCGGACGAACATTGGCACAGTGCTCATTCAGTAAATGCACAGCTAAACAGATGTGTTTTGAGTCTGGATGTGAATGTGACTGTAGGAGCACGTCTGATCTCCTCTGGAAGCTGGTTCCAGCATAATAGCTAAAAGCGGACTCGCCATGCTTAGAGTGAACCCTTGGTATTTCTAGCTGATATGATCCTAATGATCTGAGTGATCTGTTGGGTTTATATTCAGTGAGCAATCTGAGCATATCTGCAATGTATTGAGGTCCTAGGCCATTTAACGATTTATATACCAGTAATAATACTTTAAAATCAATCCTAAATCTAACTGGGAGCCAGTGTAAAGACCTGAGGACTGGTGTGATATGTTCATATTTTCTGGTTCTGCTCAGAATCCTGGCGGCAGCGTTCTGTATGAGCTGCAACTGTCTTACGGTCTTTTTGGGAAGGCCAGTGAGGAGTCCATTACAATAATCCACCCTGCTGGTGATGAAAGCATGCACAAGTTTCTCTAAGTCTTGTCTGGAAACAAAGCATCTAATTCTTGCAATATTTTTCAGATGATAGTATGCTGATTTAGTTATTGCTTTGACATGACTACTGAAACTAAGGTCTGACTCTAGTGTCACACCAAGGTTCCTGACTTGATTTTTAGTTGTTTGACCCCTAGAGTGAAGGTATGCGTTCACCTTGAGAACTTCATCTTTGTTTCCAAACGCAATGACTTCAGTTTTGTCTTTGTTTAACTGAAGAAAGTTTTGACACATCCAACTGTTGACTTCATCAATGCATTGGCACAGGGAGTCAATGGGGCTGTAATCGTTAGGCGATAGGGCTAAGTAGAGCTGTGTGTCGTCTGCATAGCTGTGGTAAGCAATTTGGTGCTTTCTCATTATTTGGCTCATTGGGAGCATATACAGGTTGAACAGGAGTGGCGCAAGAATTGAGCCTTGAGGGACTCCGCATGTCATGGATGTCCACTCAGACTTATGGTCTCCATCTAAGTATGACCTGAACCATTTTAGGACTATCCCAGAAAGCCCCACCCAGTTTCCCAGCCTGTCAAGAAGTATGTTATGATCAACAGTGTCAAATGCAGCACTGAGGTCGAGTAGTACCAGCACTGATAATTTGCCTGAATCACTATTTAAGCGAATATCGTTTATTATCTTTATGAGCGCTGTCTCTGTGCTGTGATGCGGGCAGAAACCAGATTGAAAATTGTCAAAGTATCCATTCGAGCATAAAAATTTGTTCAACTGATTGAAAACAACTTTGTTTTAGTCCTGTATAAGAGCCCAACTAAAGCAAACACCCATCACCATAACGGTGGCTTACAATTTGTGATTTTCTCCTTCAGTGATTCTGCTTGTTATCATCAGGTGTCTTCAATAATGCTCAATCATCACTCAATTAATCACTTAATTATCTCATTAACTTCAACAATCTTGAGTGTAGTTCTACTGTTTCTCTTTCCTTCAGTGATTCTGCTTGTTAACAACAACAGGTGTTCATCACTAATGCTCAATCATCACTCAATTGATCACTTAATTGTCTCATTAACTTTAACACTGCTTCAGTGTTACTTTAACACCATGTAGAGTGGGACCATATGTGCTCTGAGCAGTGTTAATTTAACACTAGGGAATTTACTGTGTACATGCTGAGTCAGATCAAAAGTTTTTAAAACAGTTTTGATTTCTTTTGCCATATTGTTTTCTGCAATATCTATGTGAATGTTAAAATCTCCAGCAATGGCAAAACAGTCAAACTCTGAGGTAATTGTTGATAACAGTTCTGTAAAGTCCTCAGCAAAGGCTGGAGAGTATTTTGGAGGCCTGTAAATAATAAGTAAAATGCGTGGAGCACCTTTTAACACAATACACAGATATTCGAAAGACAGGTAATTCCCAAATGATATTTGCTTACATTGATAGATATCTTTAAAAAGCGCAGCTAGACCCCCACCTCTCTTAACAGCTCTGCAGACACTCATAAAAGTAAAGTTCGGAGGGGCTGCTTCATTGAGGACTGTTGCACTGCAGCTGTCTTCTAGCCAGGTTTCATTTAGAAGCATAAAATCCAGGTTGTTTGTGGTTATTAAGTCGTTGACTAGAAGTGATTTATTTTTAAGTGACCGAATGTTTAAAAGTGCTAACTTAACAGTCTTACTTTTCCCCACAGCAATATTAGTTTGACGTGTAATAGGCACCAGATTAGTTGGGTTTGCTGTACGGCTATTGAAGGCCTTAGACTTTCTATCTTGTAATAGAACAGCAATACAGAAAGATACAGGCACACTGGGTTCCCGCTTGTTTTGTAAACATTTGAGAAAGTTACTGTTATCATAGCGGGGACCCGACACATATCACTGAGAGCTGGTATCAGTTGTTTTTGGTTCACCTCGAGCAGATGGAGGAGGGTGTGGGCCCTGGCGTTGTGGCAGAGGCCGAAGAGCTCTCACAGGAGGGGGAGGGCGAGCTGGGCCCGCAGGCTTTGGTGGTTGAGGTGCCTGTCGTTTTTTGGTTGGTATCTGGGGGCTTACGGAAAAAGAGTGGGATAGTTTGATTCCAGCATACACCAGTTCTTCCATTTTCTGTGAGAAGCACAGTAGTGGCGATGCTGGAGAGAGGGAAAAAGTGTCTGGTGAAAGGGGCTGTTGCTCTGGTGTTATCAGAGGCTGTAATATGCTGTCCTGGCTTCCCTGGCTGTTTTCCAGGAAGTCTAATATGTCTGTCTGTGGTGAGCTCATATGAGATTGTGTCCGTGAGCAGAGGTTGTTATGGCGGAGTGGTGTTATCATTGTCCTTGTGTGATATGTCAACTGCATGTCCATTTTGCTGCTGAAGTGAAGTCCCGTGGTCATTCATACTGTGTCCAGGTGTGTGTGTGCCGTTCAGATTGAGTGGATTGGCAGTTACAGTTTATTACTGTTAAAATACATTCAGTGGGAGTCTTTTTATCTTAAACTGTTAACCCTTTCAACCCCACAGGAAAATCCACACTACAAAGAGTAAAAAGTAACATTGAGACAGCTGCTGTTAACAAGCAGAATCACTGAAGGAAAGAGGAACACAAGAACATGAAATAGAGAAACACGAGAACTACAACTGACTTCCAGCCATTACACATTATTACACTTATTATTAACAGTATGACTTTATTTCTGTCATACATCTACAGAAGTTGTTATTGAGATGTTTAATTGAAAAGCCTGTTGAATCACTAACCTCATTCACAGTTTAATCCTGTATCAAAATTGTTACATTACCACCACTGTGAAACTACAGCAATGAGTTACAAAGATGATTTTTTTAACACATCATGCACAACCAAAGAAACAGAGCTATGCTGTCTTGTAGAAAAACAGAAATATCAAAAAATAGCACATGAATCTCAACAATGGTGGCAATATATATATATTATTATTATTATTATTATTATTATTATTATTATTATTCATGCAGCAGTGCATGCTGGGAGTTTTATACTATCCTGGAACCCAGCATGCATTGTGACATTAAACTTTTGATTGTCACCATTGTTGAGATTCATGTGCTGATTGTTGATGTCTGTGTGTGTCTGAGTTAAGCAGGAGTTCAAAATGTTTTAATGCACTATATGATTTCAATATCATTCAGAATAACTGGTTACAGAAATATTGCTGTATTTCATGTTGTAGATTAAAATATATACGATAAATATACACAGGATGAGATCAGAGAATCAGAGATGTCCAGGATGATCCAAAATGATGTTTGTAGATGGGTCTTTCGCAATAGTGAAGCAACTGCTGAGATTCATCTTTGAAAGATGTGATTTTTATATGTACTAAATAAAAATGAGGTAATTGCACTCAAATATTACAGAAAGTTATGTGGACACAATGATTGAAACAGAACTCAAACAGAATGAGTTATAGAACATTTTTAGTTCCCAGCATGATAATTGGATAATAATTGTATAATTAAGTGATTAATTAAGTGCTGATTTAGTGACGCTCACCTGGGGCATGTTCAAGTTCAAAACGGTGCGCAACGTTTTGCTACGGTTTCCGGGTTGAACGTCATGTTTCCTGGAAACGGCGTGCACCGGTGTGCAACAGGGTTTGAGATCAGGGGGGCAGGGATTTGTATTATTTTGAAGGTACCCCCGGGCGCCGCCATTGGCTAGCGGAACCCCACCTGCAGTTAGCATCCCATTGACTCCCATTCATTTTGGCGTCACTTTGACAGCGAATAACTTCACATCTGAGGCGTTTAAAGACTCCATTTGTCCATTATTTATTTCTAAAGAAATATGAAAATGTATAAAAGGCTCCATTACCTTGTAGCTTACGTTATGGCCCTGTAGAAGCAGTTTTTGTAAAAGTAGGCTAACGATTGCGTCACAGCCACGCGACTCTCTGTCGCACAGTAGGAAATTACCGTATGGACAGGAGGAGAAGCTTGCGGGCAATCGGGAGGACGTCGAGGCAAAATGACAAAGTAATTAATCAGAACACCTACAAAAAGTTTCTCCTGCTCCAAGATCATGGACAGCTCCTACTCACACTCTCCGTCTCTGTGAGATTCGGAAGGGAATGATTCAGATTGATCTTGGCACAGCCACTAGAAGACAGACGGTTTGCTCACGTCACATCTACGTCGTCGAGCTCAGTTTGAGTCTGCGCAGTACGCTCAGCCATCAGGAAGTAAGAGTTTCTAATTGGCTTCACTTTGTCTCCGTTGAATCCAATGGGGTCGCTGTGTCCATTTCTTTTACTGTCTATGTTTGAGATGCGTTTTCTCTTGTTTGGTGGGTGTGTCAGAACTGCAGTCCAATCAGCAGCAACATGTATATAAAGCAAGCGGTATTAAAGTGAACTCGCACAATGGGTTCAAGGAAAGTAATTTACAAATGTGTTCGATGCAGCTCGGTATACGCAACAACTGAGGATATTAGAAGACATGTTTGTTTTATTGTAAAAATATAGGTTATCAACATAATGATGTAGTTGCTTATATTTTTAGCTTCATTGCAAGTGTATGACATTTATAGAAATAAACAATGGTAATTAAGTGCTTTTCCTAAAAATGAGAAAGAAAATACAGGGTATTAAAACAGTATGAACTACAAATAAAGTCAGTATGTGAGGCTAAATAGATGTGTTTTAGTCTGAATTAGGTAAGATGTGCATGTGCTTCCATTTCAGTTTCAGCAATCCCTTCACTCGATTGGGATGTTCTCTTTTGTTCTGGGCGGCAAGTGCAGTAACTGTAACATCGGGCATATTTTGTAGTATTAAACACATATTTATACCGACTTCATCAGGCTCCGAAAATTCTTCACAAAGAACACAAAGAATGGCCTTCTCAGCTGCCATAGTTGCAACTCTTGCGTCATCAGAACAGTGTGTTCAACGCATCACCGTTTCTGTTTAAAAAACGTTGTGCAACGTTTTGTCGGGGCTGAACGCAGCCCTGCTGTTACCAAGCAGAATCACTGAAGGAAAGAGAAACACAAGAACTACAACTGACTTCAGTCACAGCCTAAGATGAAATCAACCGAAGAGAAAAGAAGACATTAAATCTGTGAAGATCTCAGCAGAGGAGGATTAAACAACTCCACAAACAGCATTACCAGCTTCACTTATTACTAACCAGACTGACTTTATTTCTGTTAGACGTCTACAGAAGTTCTGATTGAGAATTAACCGAGGTTTAGAAGTTGATGTTTTATTGAGTTTCATTTGAAGACACCATGATGGTGATCAGTGTTGCTCTTGACTCTTGACTTTTGCATATAAGTTTTCCCGGCTGCTGTAACTGAGTGATAATAAAACACATTTATTATGACATAAAAACCAAGAAAATAGTGATGGGCAAATGAAGCTTTGGTGAAGCACTGAACCACTAGAACCACAGAAGAATAGTTTTGAAAATGTGTTCATTACTCGAAGCGTCAGTAACAGCGACCTCACCTGGTGAAGAGCCAAGGTTGCATCTAAATTATCCTGGCTATAGATAGTGGACACAGCAGCTCTATGCTTTGCGGTGAAGTGCCTATTCATGGATGAAATATTTCCACGGTACTTCAGTTCAGCAGAACACACCAAGCACCTATCCTTCAGAGATATTTTTATTGTTATTTGTAAATAAAAAAGCATTTAGAGTCTTCAGAGAGTCTAATGGCTACACTAATCATATAGGCCTATAATTATAAAGTAGGCTAATGTTTTTATACAGACTTGAGACAGCTATCACTATAGGCTACTGATAGTTACAGTTCTATAACTCTACTTTTAGCCTAATATTTAATAATAACATTTAACAGCCAGCGCACATACCTTATCAGGAGCAATCAGAATAAAGTTTTCCCACATGTCAGAACGACCTCTCTTCCTAATACTTCCATTGTAATGAAAATAAATCTATATGAACAAACTAATGCTTGTCACTGAGCAGCGATGGGCAAACTCGGTCCTGGAGGGCCACAGCTCTGCAGAGTTTAGCTCCAACCCTGATAAACTCTCCTGCCTGTAGCTTTCTCTGAAGACACTGATTAGCTGGTTTCAGGTGTGTTTGATTAGGGATCCAGATAGATAGCAACCATCGAAATGATGATAATTCAATGTTAATATGTACATTTTTTACTCAAAATCACTTTTTCTCCCACAATTAATGTAGAATTTTTTTAAGATTTCATCCAATAATCAATGGTAATGGCATTGAATCAATGTTACAATGTGATGTTGGCTCAAAATCATGTTTGCACTCTCAGAAAATGTAACACAACAACTATAACTGACTTAAAGCCACACAGCCTGAAATCAACTAGAAATAAAAGACGACAATAAATCTCTCAAGATCTCAGCAGAAGGTCTTTTTGACAATTAACTGAGGTTTAGATATTGATGTTTTATTGAAAACATTTGGTCACCATTATGTTGATCAGTGTTTCCTTTAGTTGGGTAGTTTGACTCTTGACTTTTACGTGAGTTTGTGATGTTTGCAACAATGTGTCCTGAAACACATAATTTATTGCAAAGAAAGAAAGAAACAGAGATTATCAGGTGCAATAGTTTTCAGCATCATAATTCACTAATCTTAACACTGACCAAAAGAGGTAATTTGTTATTAATAAGTTCTATTCACAAACAATAGTTTTCTTGCCACAGATCAGACATTCTGACATTTTAAAATACATTAAAGGAATAATGTTTGTTGGATACACATGCAGACATCAAGATTCAGCATATGAAACTCAACAATGGTGACATGCTTCATGCTGCAGTGCATGCTGGGAGCCACCATAGTATAAAACCACCATGCTGCATGTCACCATTTTTGAGATTCGTATGCTGATTCTTGATGTCTGTGTCATATTTTCTATGTATTTAAGAATCAAAATTCTGAACATGTGATTTGTTGCAAGAAAGCAATAACTACTTTAGTTGAGGTGGAAAATTAATAATCTATTCTATTTCTAATTACCGTAAAACTTCAAATAATAGCCGAGTCCCAAATAGACGCCTGTCTCTTTTACACGCCTGGTGTGGCTACAGGTTTGGATAAATAAAGGCCAGTCTCAAATAGAGGCCTGGTCTGTTTTTTAGTTCCGGGTTGTATTTAATCTTCTAAAACCCGTCAGATCGTCTGTTTAAGCCGGTTCTATGGAGCAGATTGCGCACGCAAGAGAGCCCTGCGCATCTGGGCGGAGCTGTTAGCGCAAGCAAGGCAGGCAGAGTTAGCGGAGGCAGAGTTAGCGGAGGCAGAGTTAGCGGAGGCAGAGTTAGCGGAGGCAGAGTTAGCGGAGGCCGGAGAGGGAGAAGTGGAGGAGAGCGACGAGGAGGAGGAATTCGCCAACTTGTAGTTGAGGATTGCGGTGATGATGATAACTGAATGTATTTTGCAGCACAGGGTGGAGTCAGTATGTACATTGACGACGATTTGAGACAATGTACACTCATAGAGAATAATGTGTTCGGATTTTAAAGACGTGGCGCTGCGCTTCTCGTCTGGTGTGCGACCCCCTTTAGACATACGGAAATATAGTAGGCTAATGCTGACATTAAATGATTTGTTAAACACAAACACAGATTTGGTAACCTCCTACTGTCATGCTTTCCGTCTATCAGCCTATGCTATTTGGATCGTTATCTCTAGGCCTACACTCAATGAACAACATCTCAACACTAAATTAAAGGCCTGTCTCATATAAAGGCCTGTCTCAAATACAAGCCGGTGCAATTCGGCAATTTGGGAAAATAAAAGCCCGGCTTTTATTTTAAACACGACTGCAAAGACCTGAAACACACATAAAAGCCAAGAGAAGTCAAACTATCCAACTAAAGCAAACACTGATCACAACAATAGTGATCAAACATTTTAAAATATCAACTACTAAACCTCTGTTAATTCTCCAAAAAAAGAGATTTATTGTCTTCTTTTATTTGCAGTTGATTTCAGGCTGTGCGGCTTTAAGTCAGTTGTAATTGTTGTGTTTCATTTTCTGAGAGTGCAGGCATTAGGATTGTAACATTGATTCAATGTTTCTCCATTGATCCTCCATTGTACTCTAATCAAACACACCTGAACCAGCTAATCATTGTCTTCAGGGTTGGAGCTAAACTCTGCAGAGCTGTGGCCCTCCAGGACCGAGTTTGCCCATCCCTGCTGTAGAGGCTACTACGAACCAAACGCAATGTTGTGCATTAAAGTTTTCATGCTTTGAGCGCTACAATTCAGACTGGAAACGAGGCGGTGTCAGTTGCAGTGGCAGCACTGATCGCGTGTGCGGACCACTCAGATGATTCATTCAGAGAATTGTTGCTGCTTTGGATGTCATATGTCACAGGATTTTTCCATACCAAAGCAACCTTCAGAGCAATGGTTCAAATGGAATTGTAATTAATGGCATGACGAACGCTTCAAAACTTCAGTGTCAGACTGCCATCACTACAAGAAAATATACGACCTGGGGAAAATGGTTAAAGATTGGTGATGACAATCATCATTTAGTGACCTGATTCATTTATGACATTACTAAGACTCACACAGACATCAAGAATCAGCATATGAATCACAACAAAAAAAAATATTCATGCTGCAATGCATGCTGGGTACCAGCATAGTACAAAATGTATCCATGGCTCCCAGCATGCATTGCGGCATGAATAAATAATTGTATATTTTATTTTATTCTTCCTATTTGCTTTTGTTTGCTGTTTTTGTTATGACTTTAGTTGCTTGTTTTGTGATGTTCAGAGGTTTATCTGAATATTTTGTTAACTGTCACCATTGTTGAGGTTCATATGCTGATTCTTGATGTCTGTGTGTGTCAGCATGTTACAATACAGTTTTTTAAAATCTGATGGTTTTAACAATTGATCTTACACTAAAGAATCAGAGATCTATTATGATCTTCATCATCAAATCACAACCATCTGCAACTGCTCATATTTTCTTATGTACCACAACAAAAGCATTTTATAAACACACAGTTATAGCAGCCAGAGAAAAACTGGTGTTATAAAGTCAAGGTCAAGAGGCCATCTAAAGCAAACACTGGTCACCATCATGGTGTCTTAAAATGAAACTCAATAAGTCATCAATATCTAAACCTCTGTTATTTCTCAATAAGAACTTCTATAGACGTATGACAGAAATAAAATAAATCTGGTTAGTAATAAGTGAAGCTGGTAATGCTGACTCAACTTATATCATTTCAGAGTTCTCATAACTATTGGTTTCTAAAATTAAACAAATTAAGGTAATCTGTGTAAGATAAAAAGAGTTATCTTAACTTATTGGATTTGACTTTGAGTGTGATATTGTGAGCTAACAAGCACTCTGAGTTCATTTAAAATTAAGAAATATCCTTGTTTTAGTGGACTCGATTAAAATAAGTTCAGAGTACTCATAACTATTGTTTTTTATCAAATCAATTAAATTGAGGTAATCAGTGTCCTCAAAATAAATGAGCGAGTTGAACTTGTTGGGTTTTACAGTGTGTTAAACACACAAAAATTATTCACAATTTATTTGGTCATCTTTATTTCCTATACAAATTCAAAAGCATTTATCCTTTTTGCTGTTGGATTTTGATATTCTTCCAACACTTGGTATTGTGTGAATCTCCTCTTCATCTATCAGTGGGGGTGCAGGTCCTTCTTGCTGTTGGCTGAGTAGAAGTCAAATGTTAATTTCATCAGCCTAATTAGGAAATGTTACAGGTTGGATTAGAGAACATTTAATTATGTGAAAAGAGCATTCGACTATGTGGATACAGAAATAGACACTCAATGATATTTAATGTCAAATGCTTGTAAAGTCATGTAGCCTACACCCATTAACCTTTTATGCTTAAAGATTTAACTGATTGAATTATGTTTTTATACCTCATTTTTATTTGCTGCCACATTCTTTTATTTTTTTTTCTTATTTTTTTTTTTTTTTTTTTGCTCGTGGGATACCATGAAAATGAGTATTAGTTCAATAACTTACCATTCTGTCAGTTTTCACCTGATAATATAACAGTGATTAAGAATTATACTTATGTATAGACTCAGAAGTATGCAGAAGTCTTTTTATCGGGTGCTGTTGCCATGGTGAATCATGATTTCAGAGCTCCATTGATCATGGCTTTTCATAGTCAGGGGACAGGCAGCTAGCGGAGAGTGAGGAGATGTTTGCTGGATGTGACAAAAAAAAAATTGGCCTAAAAAATGCGTGACATCGCTTAGAGCACCTTTAACTCAGAGTCAATTTACTCAAAGTTGATTGAACTAAATTCTGCCATTCTGAAACCAAAAATTTCAGAGTTTCCCCACTCAGGGTAAGTTAAATTAAGTAATTAAACAATAAATCAACATCTAAACCTCTGTTAATTCTCAATAAAAACTTCTGTAGACGTCTGACAGAAATAAAGTCAGTCTGGTTAGTGATAAGTGAAGCTTGTAATGCTGTTTGTGGAGTTGTGTAATCCTCCTCTGCTGAGATCTTCAGAGATTTAATGTCTTCTCTTATCTTTAGTTGATTTCATCTAAAGCTGTGGTTGAAGTCACTTGTAGTTCTTGTTTCTGCTCGTCTCTCCTCTTTTTTTCAGTCTAAACATGTTATTTCAGTTGATGGTCTCTGACAGTTTTTTCCATTAATGGTAAACGTTTCACACCCTGTGCTGCCATGCAGCTCACGTTTGTTTTTTTTAATGTTTTTTTTTTTTTTTTTTTTTGAGAGTGTGATTTTGGTTGTGAACAGCAGGTGTCATCACAAATGCTCAATCATCACTTGATTAATCATTTAATTATCTCATTAACTGCTGCACTGCTTCACTCTGTAGAAGGGTTGTAATGATACCCTTATGTCAAGATTCTGAACTCACAAAACTATATTATTGCGATACTCCAAGACATATGGTAAAAGGTTAACAAAAAATGTACTGTTGATTAAAATGCTAAATTAAATATTACATTGGGGTTATAAATTAATAGGCTTGGACTTGGTGCTGGAAACCCAACGCACAGGACAATAGTGACACGACATATTTGAACGAACAGAAGGTTGCATCTTCATCACAAGCTGCAATTCTTGCTGATGAATTTGTGTTGACGCACAAGAATGTGTTTAGTTCGGTCCGTTCAGAGAAAACGGCAGGCTCTTTTTCTGGTCCGAGTTCAAATTTCCGAGTTAAACAGAGTTCACCTCCAATGCAAGAAATAAGAGAATGTTTCTATTGCCATAAGCGAGGGCACGTTATTTCTGACTGCATGACATTAAAAAGAAAGCAAACGCCAGGTCAACCGAAGTCGGTTGGGTTGGTGAATAATATGAACGCGCGTTTGAGTAATGACACTAATGGTGAAGAGATAGATATGAAATTCATGCCGTTCTTAATGAAAGGGTTTATCTCTTTAAATGGCGATCGTGATAGTCAGCAAGAAGTAAACATTCTGCGTGACACTGGAGCTGCTCTATCCTTTGTCGTCTCTGATGTTTTACCACTGAACAGACATCTTGTGGATCTCATGTATTGATTCAGAGAATTGAAATGGGTACTGTGAAAGTCTCATTGCATCGTATACAGTTACAGTGTGAGTTAATCACTGGTTTTGTGAATGTCGTTCTGCATTGCAGGTGTTACTTTTATCCTGGGAAATGATTTGGCTGGAGGCAAGGTATTTCCGTTACTAGAAATCCCTGATCAGCCAGACTGTTTTATCCCTGTGGATGATGTAGCACACAAATATCCTGACAGGTTTCCTGCAAGCGTGGTTACCCGAGCGCAAAAAACGCAGAATAGGAACAGATATTGGGTTGTCTGATTCATTCATGTCGTCTGTCTTTGAGGAAGGTAAATTTCAATCTGAAAATATCACAAAGGTTATTTATGATGACCAGTTGAAAGATAAATTGTTTGATGCTGAAGTGCTGAATTTGCCCATGTCACGTGATGAGGTCAGTGCAGCGCAGAGTGCTGATCCGTCGTTGCGAAAGTGTTTTCTGGCTGTGGAAAGTTCAGACACTGCGAAAAACGAGAAAGTGAGGTATGTGTAAGATCAGGGTCTGCTTATACGAGAGTGGCAAGGACATTTCAGTGAAGAGACTGATTGGAATATTCTCAGGCAGGTGGTTGTACCGTCAGCTTACAGACGGCACGTCCTGATATTAGCACATGATCAAATGCCTTGTAGACAAACAAGAGAACTTTAAAATCAATCCTGAAATTAACAGGAAGCCAATGTAAGGATTGCAGTACAGGGGTAATATGGTCTCTCTTTCTCACCCACGTTAAAAGCCTTGCTGCTGCATTTTGCACTAACTGTAGGCAGACTAGCAAAGTCTGGGGGAGACCAATATATAGAGAATTACAATAATCAATTTTTGATGAGATAAAAGAGTGAACCACGATTTCCAAATCCTTTTGGAAAGAAAATGCTTTACTTCAGCAATTGATCTCAGGTTAAAAAAGCTACCTTTAACAACGGCACCAATCTGTTTCTTAAAATTTAGTGATGAGTCCATAATTACCCCTAAACTCTTTACATAATCTTCAATCTTTATGGACAAGGAACCTAAATGATCAGGAAAGGTAGGTGAGATGGGAGAACCTACAATCAAAACCTCAGTTTTACTCTCATTTAATTGGAGAAAGTTTAATGTCGCTGTAACATTCCTGTACTCTGTCCAGCGAGCAGGTTTTATCTAAGCTCACAGGAAGATAAAACTGGAGATTGTCGGCAAAACAGTGGTATGCAATACCATACTTCCGAAAAATAGAGCTTAGAGGAAGCATATACAGAGAGAACAGCAACGGTCCCAAAATGGACCCCTGAGGAACACCACAAACTAAAGGGGCCAATGTGGAAGAGAAGTCTCCCAGATTCACAGCAACTGTCCTGTCTTTTAAATATGAGGCAAACCACTGAAGGGCTGTACCCTGGACACCAATCCAACACTCCAGATGGTTGAGAAGAATCTCATGGTCAATCGTATCGAAGGCAGCGATTAGATCTAATAAAACTAGAACAACATGTGATCCTAAGTCCAACGATAATAATATATCATTAATGACCTTGAGCAATGCAGATTCTGTGCTATGACAGGGCCTAAAGCCCGACTGGAATGTGTCTAAAATATTAAAAGTAATCAAATGAGAATATAGCTGTGAATAGACCACTTTCTCTAGAATCTTGGAGATGAAAGGCAGTTTAGAAATTGGTCTATAGTTGTTAAATACTGCATTAGGTTTTTTTCCAAATTAGGTTTTTTTAACAAGGGATGAAGAATTGCATGTTTGAAACTATTTGGTACTACTCCACTCATCAAGGAGCTGTTAATTATAGCTGTTAGGCTAGAACTCACAGTAAGAAAAACATCTTTAAAAAGATGAGTAGGGAGAATATCCAGTCTGCAGCTACCTCCTTTCATTTTCAAGACAATATCTGCCAGCTGTGCTGATGAAACTGGTTCAGAGTCAGTGAAAAAGTTACACAGCGCAGGATTAATTGATGAACGAGAATGTAAAGGTACAATTGCACTTCTGATCTTCTCAATTTTTTGAGTAAAAAATACATTTACATTTACATTTAGCTGACGCTTTTATCCAAAGCGACTTACAATTGCTATACATGTCAGAGGTCGCACGCCTCTGGAGCAACTAGGGGTTAAGTGTCTTGCTCAGGGACACATTGGTGTCTCACAGTGGATTCGAACCCGGGTCTCTCACACCAAAGGCGTGTGTCTTATCCACTGCGCCATCACCACCCCAATAATAAAAACTCATCTCTCATAACATTCCTTGAGGGGTTTAAAATAGAATCAATTGTGTCAAACATTACTTTTGGCCGATTTGCATTATCTGAAATTACCATAGAGAACAATTAATTTTTTTTCTCCTTTACTACCTTCTGATTAGCCAGGGACTTTTTATAAAACATTGTTAATTTTTTTTTTAAGATTTTAATTTTTATATACAGTATAATTGTGCTTCAAATAAAATAAAATAAATTATTTACCTACAACTTATTCTTGTTTAAAATCATTTACATAATATATATATGAATGTATATGGGGCGTGATAAAAAGGTGACCTTGAAATTGTGCCGTTGAAGGCGTCGCGAGCCGAGGAAAAATTTGGGTGCACCAAAATTTTTTGCTGGTGCACCTAAACTACCTCCTAGGCAAAAAGTTAGTCTGGAACCCTGCCGAGTCTGCGCAGTGGTGGACGCGGGACCCAAGTCTGCGCAGTGATGAACATGGGACCCGAGTCTGCGCAGCAGTGAACGTGGGACCCGAGTCTGCACAGTAGTGAACGCTGGACCCGAGTCTGCGCAGTGGTGAACGCGGGACCCAAGTCTGCGCAGTGGTGAACGCGGGACCCGAGTCTGTGCAGTGGTGAACGCGGACCCAAGTCTGCGCAGTGGTGAACATGGTACCCGAGTCTGCGCATAAGTGAACGCTGGACCCGAGTCTGCGCAGTGGTAAACATGGGACCCGAGTCTGCGCAGTAGTGAACGTGGGACCCGAGTCTGCGCAGTGGTGAACGCTGGACCCGAGTCTGTGCAGTGGTGTGCGCTGGACCTGCGCAGTGGTGAACGTGGGACCCGAGTCTGCGCAGTGGTGAACGTGGGACCCGAGTCTGTGCAGTGGTGAGCACTGGACCTGCGCAGTGGTGAGCGCTGGACCCGAGTCTGTGCAGTGGTGTGCGCTGGACCTGCGCAGTGGTGAACGTGGGACCTGAGTCTGCATAGTAGTGAACGCTGGACCCGAGTCTGCGCAGTGGTGAACGTGGGAACCGAGTCTGCGCAGTGGTGAATGCGGGACCCGAGTCTGCGCAGTGGTGAACGCGGGACCCGAGTCTGCGCAGTGGTGAACGCGGGACCCGAGTCTGCGCAGTGGTGAATGCGGGACCCGAGTCTGTGCAGTGGTGTGCGCTGGACCTGCGCAGTGGTGAACGTGGGACCTGAGTCTGCATAGTAGTGAACGCTGGACCCGAGTCTGCGCAGTGGTGAACGTGGGAACCGAGTCTGCGCAGTGGTGAATGCGGGACCCGAGTCTGCGCAGTGGTGAATGCGGGACCCGAGTCTGTGCAGTGGTGAGCGCTGGACCTGCGCAGTAGTGAACGTGGGACCTGAGTCTGCGCAGTGGTGAATGTGGGACCCGAGTCTGTGCAGTGGTGTGCGCTGGACCTGCGCAGTGGTGAACGTGGGACCTGAGTCTGCATAGTAGTGAACGCTGGACCCGAGTCTGCGCAGTGGTGAACGTGGGAACCGAGTCTGCGCAGTGGTGAATGCGGGACCCGAGTCTGCGCAGTGGTGAACGCGGGACCCGAGTCTGCGCAGTGGTGAACGCGGGACCCGAGTCTGCGCAGTGGTGAATGCGGGACCCGAGTCTGTGCAGTGGTGAAAGTGGGACCCGAGTCTGCGCAGTGGTGAATGTGGGAACCGAGTCTGCGCAGTGGTGAATGCGGGACCCGAGTCTGCGCAGTGGTGAACGTGGGAACCGAGTCTGCGCAGTGGTGAATGCGGGACCCGAGTCTGCGCAGTGGTGAACGTGGGAACCGAGTCTGCGCAGTGGTGAATGCGGGACCCGAGTCTGTGCAGTGGTGAACGTGGGAACCGAGTCTGCGCAGTGGTGAATGCGGGACCCGAGTCTGCGCAGTGGTGAACGCGGGACCCGAGTCTGCGCAGTGGTGAACGCGGGACCCGAGTCTGCGCAGTGGTGAATGCGGGACCCGAGTCTGTGCAGTGGTGAAAGTGGGACCCGAGTCTGCGCAGTGGTGAATGTGGGACCCGAGTCTGTGCAGTGGTGTGCGCTGGACCTGCGCAGTGGTGAACGTGGGACCTGAGTCTGCATAGTAGTGAACGCTGGACCCGAGTCTGCGCAGTGGTGAACGTGGGAACCGAGTCTGCGCAGTGGTGAACGTGGGACCCGAGTCTGCGCAGTGGTGAACGCGGGACCCGAGTCTGCGCAGTGGTGAACGCGGGACCCGAGTCTGCGCAGTGGTGAATGCGGGACCCGAGTCTGTGCAGTGGTGAAAGTGGGACCCGAGTCTGCGCAGTAGTGAACGCGGGACCCGAGTCTGTGCAGTGGTGAACGCGGGACCCGAGTCTGTGCAGTGGTGAACGCGGGACCCGAGTCTCCGCAATGGTGAATGTGGGACCCGAGTCTGCGCAGTGGTGAACGCTGGACCCGAGTCTGTGCAGTGGTGAGCGCTGGGACCTGGGCAGTGGTGAACGTGGGACCCGAGTCTGCGCAGTGGTGAACGCGGGACCCGAGTCTGCGCAGTGGTGAACGCGGGACCCGAGTCTGCGCAGTGGTGAACGCGGGACCCGAGTCTGTGCAGTGGTGTGCGCTGGACCTGCGCAGTGGTGAACGTGGGACCTGAGTCTGCATAGTAGTGAACGCTGGACCCGAGTCTGCGCAGTGGTGAACGTGGGAACCGAGTCTGCGCAGTGGTGAATGCGGGACCCGAGTCTGCGCAGTGGTGAATGCGGGACCCGAGTCTGTGCAGTGGTGAGCGCTGGACCTGCGCAGTAGTGAACGTGGGACCTGAGTCTGCGCAGTGGTGAATGTGGGACCCGAGTCTGTGCAGTGGTGTGCGCTGGACCTGCGCAGTGGTGAACGTGGGACCTGAGTCTGCATAGTAGTGAACGCTGGACCCGAGTCTGCGCAGTGGTGAACGTGGGAACCGAGTCTGCGCAGTGGTGAATGCGGGACCCGAGTCTGCGCAGTGGTGAACGCGGGACCCGAGTCTGCGCAGTGGTGAACGCGGGACCCGAGTCTGCGCAGTGGTGAATGCGGGACCCGAGTCTGTGCAGTGGTGAAAGTGGGACCCGAGTCTGCGCAGTGGTGAATGTGGGAACCGAGTCTGCGCAGTGGTGAATGCGGGACCCGAGTCTGCGCAGTGGTGAACATGGGAACCGAGTCTGCGCAGTGGTGAATGCGGGACCCGAGTCTGCGCAGTGGTGAACGTGGGAACCGAGTCTGCGCAGTGGTGAATGCGGGACCCGAGTCTGTGCAGTGGTGAACGTGGGAACCGAGTCTGCGCAGTGGTGAATGCGGGACCCGAGTCTGCGCAGTGGTGAACGCGGGACCCGAGTCTGCGCAGTGGTGAACGCGGGACCCGAGTCTGCGCAGTGGTGAATGCGGGACCCGAGTCTGTGCAGTGGTGAAAGTGGGACCCGAGTCTGCGCAGTGGTGAATGTGGGACCCGAGTCTGTGCAGTGGTGTGCGCTGGACCTGCGCAGTGGTGAACGTGGGACCTGAGTCTGCATAGTAGTGAACGCTGGACCCGAGTCTGCGCAGTGGTGAACGTGGGAACCGAGTCTGCGCAGTGGTGAACGTGGGACCCGAGTCTGCGCAGTGGTGAACGCGGGACCCGAGTCTGCGCAGTGGTGAACGCGGGACCCGAGTCTGCGCAGTGGTGAATGCGGGACCCGAGTCTGTGCAGTGGTGAAAGTGGGACCCGAGTCTGCGCAGTAGTGAACGCGGGACCCGAGTCTGTGCAGTGGTGAACGCGGGACCCGAGTCTGTGCAGTGGTGAACGCGGGACCCGAGTCTCCGCAATGGTGAATGTGGGACCCGAGTCTGCGCAGTGGTGAACGCTGGACCCGAGTCTGTGCAGTGGTGAGCGCTGGGACCTGGGCAGTGGTGAACGTGGGACCCGAGTCTGCGCAGTGGTGAACGCGGGACCCGAGTCTGCGCAGTGGTGAACGCGGGACCCGAGTCTGCGCAGGGGTGAATGTGGGATCCGAGTCTCCGCAATGGTGAATGTGGGACCCGAGTCTGCGCAGTGGTGAACGCGGGACCCGAGTCTGCGCAGTGGTGCACGGGGAACCCGAGTCTCCGCAATGGTGAATGTGGGACCCGAGTCTGCGCAGTGGTGAACGCTGGACCCGAGTCTGTGCAGTGGTGAGCGCTGGACCTGGGCAGTGGTGAACGTGGGACCCGAGTCTGCGCAGTGGTGAACGCGGGACCCGAGTCTGCGCAGTGGTGAACGAGGGACCCGAGTCTGCGCAGTGGTGAACGCGGGACCCGAGTCTGCGCAGTGGTGCACGGGGAACCCGAGTCTGTGCAATGGTGAACGCGGGACCCGAGTCTGCGCAGTGGTGAACGAGGGACCCGAGTCTGCGCAGTGGTGAACGCGGGACCCGAGTCTGCGCAGTGGTGCACGGGGAACCCGAGTCTGTGCAATGGTGAACGCGGGACCCGAGTCTGTGCAGTGGTGAATGTGGGACCCGAGTCTGCGCAGTGGTGCACGGGGAACCCGAGTCTCCGCAATGGTGAATGTGGGACCCGAGTCTGCGCAGTGGTGAACGCTGGACCCGAGTCTGTGCAGTGGTGAGCGCTGGACCTGGGCAGTGGTGAACGTGGGACCCGAGTCTGCGCAGTGGTGAACGCGGGACCCGAGTCTGCGCAGTGGTGAACGCGGGACCCGAGTCTGCACAGTGGTGAACGCGGGACCCGAGTCTGCACAGTGGTGAACGCGGGACCCGAGTCTGCGCAGTGGTGCACGGGGAACCCGAGTCTCCGCAATGGTGAATGTGGGACCCGAGTCTGCGCAGTGGTGAGCGCTGGACCTGCGCAGTAGTGAACGCAGGACCCGAGTCTGCGCAGTGGTGAACGCGGGACCCGAGTCTGCGCAGTGGTGAACGCGGGACCCGAGTCTGCGCAGTGGTGAACGCGGGACCCGAGTCTGCGCAGTGGTGAACGCGGGACCCGAGTCTGCGCAGTGGTGAATGTGGGACCCGAGTCTGTGCAGTGGTGAACGCTGGACCCGAGTCTGCGCAGTGGTGAATGTGGGACCCGAGTCTGTGCAGTGGTGAGTGCTGGACGTCTGCGCAGTGGTGCTGGACGTCTGCGCAGTGGTGAGTGCTGGACGTCTGCGCAGTGGTGAACGTGGGACCCGAGTCTGTGCAGTGGTGAGTGCTGGACGTCTGCGCAGTGGTGAGTGCTGGACGTCTGCGCAGTGGTGAGTGCTGGACGTCTGCGCAGTGGTGAACGTGGGACCCAAGTCTGTGCAGTGGTGAGTGCTGGACGTCTGCGCAGTGGTGAGTGTGGGACCCAAGTCTGTGCAGTGGTGAGCGCTGGACCCGAGTCTGCGCAGTGGTGAATGTGGGACCCAAGTCTGTGCAGTGGTGAACGTGGGACCCGAGTCTGCGCAGTGGTGAACGTGGGACCCGAGTCTGCGCAGTGGTGAACGCGGGACCCGAGTCTGCGCAGTGGTGAATGTGGGATCCGAGTCTCCGCAATGGTGAATGTGGGACCCGAGTCTGCGCAGTGGTGAACGCGGGACCCGAGTCTGCGCAGTGGTGAACGCGGGACCCGAGTCTGCGCAGTGGTGCACGGGGAACCCGAGTCTCCGCAATGGTGAATGTGGGACCCGAGTCTGCGCAGTGGTGAACGCTGGACCCGAGTCTGTGCAATGGTGAACGCGGGACCCGAGTCTGCGCAGTGGTGAATGTGGGACCCGAGTCTGCGCAGTGGTGCACGGGGAACCCGAGTCTGCGCAGTGGTGAACGCGGGACCCGAGTCTGCGCAGTGGTGCACGGGGAACCTGAGTCTCCGCAATGGTGAATGTGGGACCCGAGTCTGCGCAGTGGTGAACGCTGGACCCGAGTCTGTGCAATGGTGAACGCGGGACCCGAGTCTGCGCAGTGGTGAATGTGGGACCCGAGTCTGCGCAGTGGTGCACGGGGAACCCGAGTCTCCGCAGTGGTGAATGTGGGACCCGAGTCTGTGCAATGGTGAACGCGGGACCCGAGTCTGCGCAGTGGTGAACGCGGGACCCGAGTCTGCGCAGTGGTGCACGGGGAACCCGAGTCTCCGCAATGGTGAAGGTGGGACCCGAGTCTGCGCAGTGGTGAACGCGGGACCCGAGTCTGTGCAATGGTGAACGCGGGACCCGAGTCTGCGCAGTGGTGCACGGGGAACCCGAGTCTCCGCAATGGTGAATGTGGGACCCGAGTCTCCGCAGTGGTGAATGTGGGACCCGAGTCTGTGCAGTGGTGAGCGCTGGACCCGAGTCTCCGCAGTGGTGAATGTGGGACCCAAGTCTGTGCAGTGGTGAACGTGGGACCCGAGTCTGCGCAGTGGTGAACGTGGGACCCGAGTCTGCGCAGTGGTGAACGCGGGACCCGAGTCTGCGCAGTGGTGAATGTGGGATCCGAGTCTCCGCAATGGTGAATGTGGGACCCGAGTCTGCGCAGTGGTGAACGCGGGACCCGAGTCTGCGCAGTGGTGAACGCGGGACCCGAGTCTGCGCAGTGGTGAATGTGGGACCCGAGTCTGCGCAGTGGTGAACGCGGGACCCGAGTCTGCGCAGTGGTGAACGCGGGACCCGAGTCTGCGCAGTGGTGCACGGGGAACCCGAGTCTCCGCAATGGTGAATGTGGGACCCGAGTCTGCGCAGTGGTGAACGCTGGACCCGAGTCTGTGCAGTGGTGAGCGCTGGACCTGGGCAGTGGTGAGCGCTGGACCCGAGTCTGCGCAGTGGTGAACGCGGGACCCGAGTCTGCGCAGTGGTGAACGCGGGACCCGAGTCTGCGCAGTGGTGAACGCGGGACCCGAGTCTGCGCAGTGGTGCACGGGGAACCCGAGTCTGTGCAATGGTGAACGCGGGACCCGAGTCTGCGCAGTGGTGAATGTGGGACCCGAGTCTGCGCAGTGGTGAACGCGGGACCCGAGTCTGTGCAGTGGTGAGCGCTGGACCTGGGCAGTGGTGAGCGCTGGACCCGAGTCTGCGCAGTGGTGAACGCGGGACCCGAGTCTGCGCAGTGGTGAACGCGGGACCCGAGTCTGCGCAGTGGTGAACGCGGGACCCGAGTCTGCGCAGTGGTGAACGCGGGACCCGAGTCTGCGCAGTGGTGAACGCGGGACCCGAGTCTGCGCAGTGGTGAACGCTGGACCCGAGTCTGCGCAGTGGTGAATGTGGGACCCGAGTCTGTGCAGTGGTGAACGCTGGACCCGAGTCTGCGCAGTGGTGAATGTGGGACCCGAGTCTGTGCAGTGGTGAGTGCTGGACGTCTGCGCAGTGGTGCTGGACGTCTGCGCAGTGGTGAGTGCTGGACGTCTGCGCAGTGGTGAACGTGGGACCCGAGTCTGTGCAGTGGTGAGTGCTGGACGTCTGCGCAGTGGTGAGTGCTGGACGTCTGCGCAGTGGTGAGTGCTGGACGTCTGCGCAGTGGTGAACGTGGGACCCAAGTCTGTGCAGTGGTGAGTGCTGGACGTCTGCGCAGTGGTGAGTGTGGGACCCAAGTCTGTGCAGTGGTGAGCGCTGGACCCGAGTCTGCGCAGTGGTGAATGTGGGACCCAAGTCTGTGCAGTGGTGAACGTGGGACCCGAGTCTGTGCAGTGGTGAACGCGGGACCCGAGTCTGCGCAGTGGTGCACGGGGAACCCGAGTCTGTGCAATGGTGAACGCGGGACCCGAGTCTGCGCAGTGGTGAACGTGGGACCCGAGTCTGCGCAGTGGTGAACGCGGGACCCGAGTCTGCGCAGTGGTGAACGCGGGACCCGAGTCTGCGCAGTGGTGCACGGGGAACCCGAGTCTGTGCAATGGTGAACGCGGGACCCGAGTCTGCGCAGTGGTGAATGTGGGACCCGAGTCTGCGCAGTGGTGCACGGGGAACCCGAGTCTCCGCAATGGTGAATGTGGGACCCGAGTCTGCGCAGTGGTGAATGTGGGACCCGAGTCTGTGCAGTGGTGAGCGCTGGACCCGAGTCTCCGCAGTGGTGAATGTGGGACCCGAGTCTGTGCAGTGGTGAGTGCTGGACGTCTGCGCAGTGGTGAACGTGGGACCCGAGTCTGCACAGTAGTGAACAAAGTTTACTGTGTGAAATAAACAGAAATTAAAGTTGAAGCTCCAATCTCCTCCCGAAAATCCAAAAAAAGTCTGTTGGTGCCTCAGTGACTACTTCTTTAGAGAAGCTGTCAATCACAACTGTCAATCATAATGTCACATTCCCATTTTTATAGCATCAAATAACGAACTAAGATCAAACTTATTTAAAAAAAACAAACACTTAAACTTAAATCAGCATGATTAAACACTACCAAAAATGACAAAAAAAATATTTGAAAAAATTGTATGTGTAATTTGATTGTTTAGTTTCCATTGCGTCCATTAGACTTCATGGGGAAGCGGGCTTTATGAGCTATACTGGGACCAACCACCGGGGGCGATCGAGGGGGAATCCCTGCCGCCATTTTGAAGTGCGTTCCAATTCGTGAAGTGGACGAGGGAAGTTTATATGGACAAACCCTCGTTCCCTCGATTTTGACTGAGGGAGCGAGTCTGCTTCAAATGTACACTTCAGGCACCTATATGTCCCACAATGCAGTACGATTGTGACGTCACCATATATCTCGTCTAATCACCACCACACAGACAAATCTATGATATATTAATTATACCCAAACCCAAACACACCTATAAACATTTGGATGCTGCGTTAAACAAATTCTTAAAGGGAAAAAAAATGTAAATAATAAATCAACTCCACAGCTGATTCCAAGTGATCAAGGGCTTAGGACGTTCCAGTTCAGCCCATTGCAGTTTCCGCCAGTAGTGGGCACTCGCAATGACGTACATCCGAGTGAACGAGACGAAGGGAAGTTTAGCGAGTGAAGGGCATGACAATTTTGGACTGGAACGCAGCATTTGTATAGCTGTGTCCCAATGTGAAGGCTGGATCCTTCGAAGGACTGAAGACTTCAAGGATGCAGCCTATTCGTCCTCCGAAGGACGCACCATGTAGCCTCCGTAGGATTTCCTAATTGCGCAGCCAGGTGTTCCCGATTACCGCTCCAGGCGCCAAGCAACGGTGCGAGAGTATGCTGCCATCCTGACAATTCATTTGATATGCTATGGAGCCAGAACTGGCTATTGTCATTTTTATGTTTTATATTTTACTGGAGGAAATGGTATTAAGGATGTTTCAGGTCATACTTTCGGCTTAGCCGAAGATTCAGATGTTTATTTATATCTTACCTTGATGCGATTTTGTAGGCTAGTGTATTATTTTTATTATGCACATAAATGGACCATGGTAAATATATTTAAACATATTTTTAACCCCATTTGAATATAAAACCAATTTGAATATAAACAGTCGAGTGCGGCTGTTACTCCCGCTCTTCATCGGCAGCTGTCAGTCACTGTTGCTAGGCGACAAGAACAGTCCTCCGTAGGCTAGACCGGTGTAGCAGTCGATTCTGTTCCCTATCGGAATTCCTGTTCCCTTTATGTAATCATACTACAAATCATGCGTAGTTGCCGAGTTACCATGCGTACCATCAGAACTGAATACGAGCAAGAAGCACAACTGGATGTACGGGAAGCCAAAAGGTTAAAAAAGGATTGTATTTTTTCCCGAAATTTAAGCGTTTTTTTATTGTTTTTATTTTTTATTTTTTATTAGAAGCGAGTTTTCCACCATCTGTCAATTCAATCCAGATTATTTCTTTTCAAATTTAAAACGTTATACAGATTTCAATGTAATGTTTATTAAGGCTTTGATTTATTAAGTTTTATTAAGGCTTTGACGCATGCGCTGTCAGCAGACACGGCTCGTTCAGGGGGAACAGGAATTCCGTTAGGGAACAGAATCGACTGCTACACCGGCCCGAGCGCTTCAGGTGCGCCCTTTGAAATGGGACGGAGCTGTAGTTAGCAACAATTTGTTAATATTGTGACAATAGGCCTACATTTTGTTACTTTAATTTTCAAAATAACCAGTGGTGGTAAGGAACTACATACTTCGTTAATACTCGAAGTAATTTTCCCACACGGGACAGCAACACTATAAAACTGTTATTTTACAATATGATGCATTGTTTTACATTAAACTACACAAAAGTATATAGTTTAAATGTATCAACCTTGAAAATATTATTAAGTAAAATGCAACATGCAGTAATAGAAATGCAGAATTCCTTTACTTTTACTCTTGATGCCTTAAAGCTACACTGTGTGATTTTTACCCCCATCTAGCGGTGAAATTGTATATGACTACCCAGTGAAAATTAGTTTCTTTTCCTCTCAATTCCGAGGGCGTTTTAACTCCTACGGTGGCCGTATTATTCCAAGATTAACATGGCTTCCAGTTATCGACTTCTCCATGACAATAATAAACAATACGTCTAAAATGAATAAAACTACAGGACATAATATGTCAGGAGGTAAACGTCACCCTTGGAATCGGCTATCCCAGCATAATCAGATTAGGCTCGTTACAATGTGTACAAAGTAAAAGCAATTAAAAATAACAAAAATTTACAGTGTCCTTTTTTTTATATAGCTTAAAAAATTGCGCCTTTTAAACTATTCATCACCTGTGATCCGTCGCAGCACAGATTTATGTTACAAGGTAAACAATACTTTTTCACCATTGACGCGAGGATGTAGTTATACTAGAGGTCGATCTGGCGTTATGCACAACCATGCTATGGTTAGACAAGCAACTATAAAACTTCGAATTTACACAAATGAATTACAATAGGCTGAATTACCTGTCGAGAAGAAAGCAGGCAACCTCGGCGTCCGTTTTAAAATCTTTTCTCCTCATGAGCTCTTTCCATCTGGGAAAAGTTACTCCAATATTGACTATGGTCTTGTTGATTTGTCTGTCGCGTTTTAATTCTCTCTTTCAAATGTGAGTACGCACGCACACACACACACACACACACACACACTATCTTTCAAATCTGCCGGCACTCGCGAGCTCGCGAGTAATCTCCCCCTCGCATTCGTCACGGTGTCACTGAGTGAAAAACGCAAAAGGCGAAGCTTGAATTTACAGGCATGTCCCTCTTTGGCTAATGTAGTTTCAAGATGGAGGGGCAACATGGCGACCGGCATTCGAACCCCTCACCCGTATGTACTTTCAATGGCAGATTATAAACTTAAGAGAATACTTTATTACTTGAAAGAAGTAAATATACATTAATGAGCACATATATTTTTGAAAGAACTAAGTGTTTTTTGCTAAGAATCAACTAAAAAAGTTACACAGTGTAGCTTTAACTTTATTACCACAAGTTTAGCCTAAAACTACCTGACAAATGAAGCCATGCAATGATGACGAAGGAGTTAAGATGAAGTTTATAATAAACTTTAACTGTGGTTTCGCTAGCTATTTGAGTAAATGAAAACATAATACTTACATTTAAATGTGAATTTGCTGTCCACCACCGATCTCTAGTCTCGGCCGCCGGCCTGTCGTCAACGGCGCGCAATGACTTATGGGGTAGAATAGGCTGCTAAGTGTCCATTTATGTATCCTTCTTTTCACGGGGAAACGAAGGGCGCATTTGGCGTCGCTTTTGAATCAGGGTAGCCTTCGTCGCGGCGCGATGACGCAACCGTCCTTCGAATACGGCCTTCGCAGGAATTGGGACAGCCTTCATCGAGCCGTGGTGACGCAATCGGCCTTCAAATGCGACCTTCGAAGGACGCAGCCTTTGAATTGGGACGTCCTTCGTCGCGCCGCTGTGACGTTTTGTCTCGCCGCGGTGACGCAATCGGCCTTCGAAGGACGCAGCCTTCACTTTGGGACACAGCTTATGTCTCTCTTATCTGACACACTCAGTTCAGTTCATGGAGTCTCTCTTAACGAGCTGATGATCTGATTCAGGTGTGTTAAATAAGGGAGACATACAAAATGTGCAGAGCAGCGGGTCCGAGGACTGGAGTTGAGAACCACTGCTTTAGAGCAGTGGTTCCCAAACCTGTCCTGGAGTACCCACAACACTGCACGTTTTCTTTGTCTCCCTAATCAAACACACCTGATTCAACTCATCAGCTCATTAACCCATGTGATAACCCATGTGTTGGGGTGCCTTCAGGACAGGTTTGGGAACCACTGCTTTAGAGAAATGACTTTAGGACCCAGAGGAACAGCTCATTTACTCAGAATAGAGCTATAAGGCCATCTAGTGGCAAGAGTCATGAAATATCATGTTTTATAAAAAAAATTCCACAAGAGGTCGGCAAAAACACCCAATGTAAGATATTTTGAGCTGAATTTAAAGGTTTAGGCATGAGATTGGTAGTTGTTTTAAATTTATGTTGAAAGAATGTGAGGAATGTGCTTAAATTACTAAATTACTATTCATAAATAATTTCTTGATCAAATCTAGTAATTTAAAGGTAAATATTAAAGGTAAATAAAAAAATTAAATAAAAAAAATCTCCCAAACAATTGTATTAAAAAATTGAAAAAATTTGATCAAAATTAAATCAAATAAAATTTCTGGACGAAAAAAAAAAAAAAAAAAAAAAAGTATACTTTTAGGGCTTCGGGTCATTTTGACCTGTGATGGAAGGATGAGGGTTAAATAGGCATCCAGCCAGTAGATAGGCCTATTTTTTTCTTGTTAATATTGTTGTTGATTCTTATTCCTTAATATTATATTACCTGTGGTTTTTATTGTCCGCCTATTTTATAGACCTCTGGTCTTTGGAATTAGGCTACCACGTGCTCTCTTTTATTGACCCCAAATACTGGTGATAAGAGGAGCATTGAGAGTTTGACACCCCTGTAATAAAGATAACAACAGCAAAAGAAGGTCACTGATAACACTCCGCATACAGGGCGTCTGTGACGAGCAGCGCGCGCGGGCGTGAGTGATGACGAGCGCAGTCAGTGAGCGAGCAGCGCGCGCGCGGACATCATCATCTGCACATCCAATGGAGCCGTGCGGACTCTCATCAAACCCCAGGGCTTTCATCACATGCTTCATCACTCATATGACCTGTAGGGATGGACGACGATCTGGTGTGTGAATATGACTCCACCTGGGACACGGAGAGCGACGGGGACGAGCTGGAAAACACCGGCCGCAGCAAGAAAACACGGCCCGCATTCGTATGTCTCTCTCTCTCTCTCTCTCTCTCTCTCTCTCACACACACACACACACACACACACACTCATCTGTGAACCACTGTTTTATATTGTCCATTGGGCGGTGTGTTTCATCTAGTGTAACGTTATATCTGTGTGTTGACGTCTGGCGCGCCGAAACCTCCACGCGCACCTTGTCCTCTGAAACGAGCACTAGCGGGAAGTGTCTAAATAAACCCTTTTGACAGGTTATTTATTTGCAGTGGGTTTACTTTTATTGTTTGCGTGTGTTTTGTAGAATAGCATGTTAGCTAGTTATTTAACGTAAGCTCTGCATACCGGAAATACGTCACTCGCGCGTCATCTGCTGGGCCGCAGATGAAAACAAGTCGCGTGAAACACCTTCAGTTCAGTTCTTCAAAACCACACTATTATCATAACAATGAGCAATAATGATAAATATACTAGGTTTTTAGACCGGACTGTGTGCGACTATACGTCTCAGCTTTTAATGGGAATGTACATGGACTACGGCCTAGGCTAAAGTCAGTTATTGGTTCATTCATGGTATTTTAATCTTGTGCACCTGCGTTTTAAAATGGTGAGAATATTAGAAATGACCAATTGCAGTCTTGTGCTTCAGCGCATTCACAATCTACAACCTAACTTAATGAACTTAACCTAACTAAGCTTTGAGAATAACTCAATTGTGTTATAAAAGCATATTTTGTATTTACATAAAACTAAATAGAGGTGGTGTGGAGGAATGTTTCTATTAGGGTGTGTGTGACACGACACATTTACACTATAACCTGTGTCTCTGCGCTTTAGATTAGGCTCAGATATCATATGGCCTTGAAACAGGCCTGCAAATGTATGAATGAATAGTTGAAGGAGAGTACGAGTCTACGACACTGATGCAGACACCTTCAAGTGGAGTAAGACACTACAACAATGTCATTGTGCTAAAGACTTAAAGAAACACATTTCAAGTAGCAAAACATAGTTCGCAGCTGTGATTTAAGCCAAAGGCTGCTGCCTAAAAAACGTTCAGCACGTCCTGTACCTATTTCAATAGAAAAAAATCATTATTACTTCACTCTTTGGTTCATACATGTTAAACTGCTGTGTCAGCGTTGCCTGCCGCTTCTTTTGTAACTCATTTCTCTGGAATTGAAAAAGTCAATAGAAAACCAACACAAGCTACTCAAAAATTAGTGTGGTGCTGCGGACAATAGTAGTCCAAAAAAAAAAAAAAACACTTAGAAAATTCACTGGACACATTTCCTTCGGCACACTATTTTCAGAGAATTACGAACACGAAACCTCAAACTGTGGTGTTCGGCTTGCTTGAATTTAATTTAAATTTGTAACATTATTTTTAGGGGTCCAACCCATATTGTTGGGTGTCTGCGATCTGTAATTGCAGTAAAAGATCCTAAACTTGCCCAAGCGGGTGCCCGTCTGGGACCTTCCCAGCATGACCGTACGTAATGACACGCATGCATGTGGACAGCAGGACTTCTTCCCGTAAGGCCAACTAAAAACTCATACATCTGCAACCGTTTGATCATGGAAAGTGAAATTTGATGTGCCGCAAAGTGTAAATCAAGCTATGAAAAACAATTTGTACAAACCAACAAAAAATAGCTTCCAGCGACCAAATTCAATTCCAGCTGCTATTAGCCTAATTTAATCATTCAGCAGATATTTTTGGGTGGCCCATCATTTTTAACTGGCCTATATCTTGTAAGCACGAAGACAACGGGACACGCGTCATGAGCTTCTGATGCTCCTCTCGAGGGACAGCATTATGAGACGTCCTCTGAAGTCCGTGTTCAGTGGCTGAGTGTTTCCTGATGTCCTCCTGAAGTCAGCCGCTGTCCCTTTCGGAACGGCATGTAGTTTTGTATTTTTTAAGTTGCTTTATCAAATCAGTGTTAATGAAGATTCAGGACTGTTGACCTTTACATGCATTGACATGGCAGTTGTACACTGATGCTGCCTGCGACTATATTTTATTACATTTACTACTTTCAGTGTTTATTTTATTTAATATGTCTTAATGCATCTATAAGATTTACATTTCCATCGGCACTGCGGGGTGTAAACAGACGAGCTTCTGTTTAAAGTTGCGTCCACTTTGGATTGTAATAATTGAGAAGGGTTTGCAAAATGTGTTTGGCTACAGGGAACTACAGGGATAGTCATAATAACCACATTTTGATTAAAGGGGTGGTTGATCATGATTTGACTTTTCTAACTTTAGTTAGTGTGTAATGTTGCTGTTTGAGCATAAACAACATCTGCCAAGTCACGACGCTCAAAGTTCAGAGCAAAGGGAGATATTTGCTTTGACAGAAATCGCTTTTTAAGGACTACAACAAACGGCTGGTAGAGACTACACCACATTCCTCCCGGGTTAGTGACATCACCAACCCTAGAATTTACATAAACCCCGCCCCCGGGAACAAGATTTATAGATTATCATGACAGAATATGCTAATCAATGACTTGAAGATAACTACACATCAGCTTCATAAATTCACCAACTAACCGTTCAGAAATGTCCTGTTGCTTCTACATATTGTCACTTCTTCTTGAGTCTCTCCATCATTGTCTGACTCCGGTTTGTTAAAAGTTTTTGAAATGTTCAGTGTATGTGTGTGAGTGCAAGCTGTTGAAGCTCCGCCCCCTGTGCCAGGAGCAGCGGCTCATTTGCATTTAAAGGGACAGACACAAAACGCTGCATTTTTGCTCACCCTCAAAAATTGACAATTTTAACATGCGATATAAAAATATCTGTGGGGTATTTGAGCTAAAACTTCACACACACACTCTGGGGACATCAGAGACTTAGGCTATTTTACATCTTGTGAAAAGGGCATTATACCACCCCTTTAGTTTAAAATCATATTTTGATATTTGATGTTGGTAAATGCAAGAGACTTGGAACGGTCGGAAACGTCAGCAAACCACTGTTCTCACACTCTAGCATGGATAGTTTGGGAATTGGGATGCAGCCAATTAAAGGGAGCTGAAACTAATGTTTGGGCCTTTGGTCTTTGCAGTGGTCCAACTCTTCCTCCAGAAACCTCAGAGCCGCCAAGGACATGCAGAACTACAGACATGGATATCCAGTAAGAGTCCACCAGAAGTGCACTTTAAACTTTTAAACTGACCTGATGATGTGATGATCTCTCTTCATCTCTTTACAGAATATCAACGAAGAGGAATGCCCAGAAGAACGAATGACCAACTTAAAGTTCTATCTAAATGAAATTAAGTCTTCGCCTGATGGTACGTCTTTGCTTCCTCTTGAGCTGCGATAGCGAGTCCCAAAGCGAAGGTGCATTGCTCTTCATCTGAGCTCTTGTGTTGTGCTTTAGATGTGTCGATCGAGGCGTTTCACACCGAGTGGAGGACGGATTACAAAAGACTGGAGCGAGTTCATTCCTACATTCAGTGGTAAGAAGCACCTCTTTAACCTGATCTTGTTTAGCAGGGTTAGATGGGATTTGTACGGTGGCCCAGAAGTGCAAAACAAATCACAAATCTAAAAACAAAACAACAAATTATGGAAATGCCTATGGAAAGGCAATGGAAAGACTAGTTAGAAAACACAACAATTCCAACAACAAAATAACAAATCAGAAAACACAACGACAAGTAAGACAAAATGGAAAAGGTGTATGTGGCGAATGGAATACTGACCGCTGATTGGACGAGACATCTGCCAATCGAGACTTGCAGGAGGCACAGCAGACTGTGGAGGAGAAAGTCGATTCGCATGTTTCGTGCTTTCTGACTTGTTCAATTGATTTTATTCTTTTCATTGCGTTTATAAATTTGTTGTTTTGTTTTGGGAATTGTGGTTTGTTTTGCACTTCTCAGCCACCGTAGATTTGCGATGGGCTCTGGAAAAGTGTGCAGACGAAGTGCTCTGTAAAAGCGACTCAAGCGAGTCTGTGTTGCCCGTAGGTTGTTTCCTCTGCGGGAGCCGGGCGTGAACTACATGGCAGCAGAGCTCACCAAGAAAGAGATCCAAGTGAGTCTTAAAGTGAAGCGCTGATGAACACGGTAGCAGAGACTCCAGACGCTCCTCCTGTGTGTGTGTGTGTGTGTGTGTGTGTGTGTGTGTGTGTGTGTGTGTGTGTGTGTGTGTGTGTGTGTGTGTGTGTGTGTGTGTGTGTGTGTACTGGACTGTGTGAAGCTGTGTCTCTCGTCCCATTGTCCGCAGGCGTTCAGGGAGAGCGAGGAAGCTAAGAGTCGTCTTCTAGATTCCTACGAGCTCATGCTTGGCTTCTACGGTCTACAGCTGCTCAACAGAGACACTGGGGAGGTGAAGCGCGCCGAGAACTGGAGGGAGCGGTTCGCCAATCTGGAGAGGTGAGGATCCTGAGACCGCTCAGACCTTGGACTCGTTCATCAGTTCTCCTGTTCTTTAAAGGGATACTTCAGGATTTAGCATTAAGCTTTGTATTAGTAGAAAACCTGTAGTATTTTCGAATTACCATGCTTTCCACCCTCATATCCCCCTGAGAGGAGAGATTTATGAATTTTTTGTCTGGAAAAAATCCTCCGATGACACAAAAATCGTCATTTTGCGTCATCGGAGGATTTTCTGGCCAGAGGCTAAAGACTACAGCCAGTAGATGGCGCTGTCCTGCATGTCTTCAACCCGCCCATAGAGGGTGGGATCTCACTCACAGAATGTACACAGTGTCAGCCGTCTTTCTTTGGAAGCTAAGCTAGCAGGCTCTTGTTCTGTGGAGAAAGCTGAGTAGCAGGAGAAAGCTGAATAGTAGGAGAAAGCTGAGTAGCAGGAGAAAGCTGAATAGTAGGAGAAAGCTGAGTAAGTAGGGGTTACCATCCTCCTTTTCCCGGACTTGTCCGGCGGGCGAGATCGTTCAAAATGTCCGGGATTCAGCTTTTGCTTTCTGCGGTCGCCATTCATTGTTTACATGCACACCTTTTGTTTCAATCTAACTGAATTCATTCTGATTGGTGAATCTGACTGTAGTGTTTACATGAACGCTAAACAAGTGATCGGTTGATTTGCGTTTTAACATTGCTAAGAAAATTCCCGCTCCTCCGTGAGAGATAGAGACCGATGCGTCTCACAGTAATGACGCCACCGTCCTCCCGCCGTTCTCCCGCGGCCGTCAGCCTCGTCCTGCTCGCCACAGTAAACATGATGAATGGCGACTGTAGAACGCAAAAGCCGAATCCCGGACATTTTGGGCGATCTCGAAATCCCTGGCAAACTCACGGAGTCTCAATAGTAGCCTAGCCTTGTTGTTTTCAACTGCGCTCTCTTACCGGTAGGCGTGGCTTGGGAGTGGCCTCGTAGGGCAGCGAAGCAAGTGCATTCTGGGAGTTGTTGTCTTTCATCCACATAAGCCAAAAATACATTTTCTGGCTTTTCTCAGTCTAGAAAGCTCCAAATTCAAAAATTTCTTCACATTTCTTCTACATAAATGACCTATTTTAAATACACATTCATCTTTCCAGAGGTGAAGTACCCCTTTAAACGAGTGAGAAGATGGCTGTTTATTTTCCTTTAGTGTACAGATGAAATCTGCATTAGATCTCTGTTTTGTGCAGTTATCAGTCGTGAAGATATTGTCTCAGCTGTTGATTAGTGGTCAATTTTTTTTTTACATTTTCAATGACTATAACCGATATCCAAAACAAAGCTGACCAATGACCATTCAGTACTTTAGGCAGGTCTGGATCAGTGCTCTCTGTTAGAATAAACCCATGTGTGGGAGACTATAAGCTTAGTAACTTTACAGATCTTACACTGGCACAAACAGAGACATTACACACTAAAGGAAAAGTAAACATTAAAGAGCTTCATATGACACCGTTAACAGATTTAGGGCCAGATTTACTGACAGCGCAAACCCTCTTTGGGCGTTAAACTACTGTCAGGATTTACTAAAGACACGCAGTGTAAAACTAGCGTTGAAAAGGCGTGGACAGGGTTACTTTTGCGGCTGACCTATTACATATGCATTTGTAGAGGTTTTCCTTTCAGACTCAGTATTTAAGGAGGAGGGTAATTAAATTAATCACGCGAGGTGATTTACTGGTGTTTGCGCCATTATTTACCACCCAAAAAAAAGCACGTCATAAACCAGATGTTTAAACTAGATTAAACTGGTAGATTGCGCTGGTCATTATGTAAATGATTTGACTGCGTCTGTTCTGTAATGTGTGTGTCGTCAGTAGATCTTTGCTTTCCACTGCCATCTGCGCTTTTGTGGAATTGCGCTTGTGCTAATTTGTCCTGTTTAGTAAATTGGCCCATAGGCTGGTATACTTAGGGGTTACAGCCATTTTTAAATAAGCTATTTATATCCATGTGACTGACAGAGGAAGGCTGTAATACTAATGTTAAGGCATAAGGCATCCTTTTACTTCTCATTGTTTAGCATCAGTGTGTATCGGTGCCACAGTCCTGCTGAGTTTAGTTTCACCCCTGCTCCTACACACACGTAACTGGGCTGCGTTTAACTCCTCTGGTGCTGAACGTCCCCTCGGGGAATACCCACCGCCATTTTGAAGAGCGTTCAACTTCAAGGGAAGTGTATTTGACTGAGGGACCAAGTCTGCACTTCAGGCAGATCCATCGACCACAATGCAACACGATTGTGACGTCACAGTCAAGTCAAGTCATCCTTATTTATATAGCACTTTTAACAATGTAGATTGTTTCAAAGCAGCTTTACAGAGATAAACATATAATTTAAGGTAACAGAGATTGTTTCGGCTTTATAGCGGTTCTTTAATAAAGTTATTTTCCAGCTAAAGTTAGTTTTGATTGATTCGCTTCCGTCGCAACGATCATTTGTTATTAAATTAGGGGCCGCTAAGACGACACCATTCTCTCTACACAGACTTTAAACGCGAACCTGTGAGAAACGCTGATGGCGTTGAAGAATTGGTTCAATAGTTATGTGCGTTTGAAAATACGCAGGTTTGGAATTCCCTACAAACCAAGCCTAAACAAAGTACTGGTGTTTCCTTATAAATTTTGATTCAGAATTTTATTTTATTTTATCACTTCGGGGTAGATACGCGAATTGAGTTTCCCGACAACGCTTTATCTGTAGAGTGGTAAAGGGATCCTCCATAGGGAGAGACTAGTTGGCACTTCAGCACTGCGTTGTCATCGGGTCCAGGCGAAGGTCCTTCGTCAGATCTGGATACGGCCTGGATCCGGCAGGCTGCGGGAAAACCTCGGGATAAACAAAGACACTAAAATTAGCGTAGATGCCATTCTTCTTATGATGTAACGAGTACATCAGGATTTATGGGAAGTGTTCCCGGTTCCAGCTGACCTAATCTATGCAGCCTAAAGGCCTGTTCACACCGAGACGAATTTCGCGTGCGATATTCGCCGACATTTAACGCCTCGTGACTAAACAAAGGGCGCCAATGTGAGTGTGCACACCGGCGCGAAAAACGGCACGCGTAAAAGCGTCATTTTTTAAAAAAACGCCTCGGGTTCGTTTTCGGATCAGAAAAAACGTGCGGCGTCAAAAACTATCCGACCAATGAGATTGCCGCTTTTGCTCACGTGTCTGGAGCTTCTGAAGTTACAGTAAAACACAACTTGGGGGCGCTCAAACACAAAACGGTCTTGCCGAGCACACATACGTAACGGCGAAGAAGATATACACCAAGTAGCGTCTCTACACTGCCGGGAAGAAATAAGACGAGGAAGATGCAAGGCAAGATGAGTGTAGAGCTGCTGGTCTCGTTGGTGTCGGAACATAAAGAACTATATGACAAACGCGACAGCGACTACACACATCTTGATAAAAGAGAACTGTTATGGAGTGGTTTCTGTTTTACATTAAGCGCCATCTAATGTCAGGGAATGAATTTGCATGTTCACTCGGCTCATCGTCAGCGAAAATCGCTTGGGTGTGAACACAAAAAACGCGTTGAAAAACGCTGGCGAATAACGCGCGCCGATATTCGTCCCGGTGTGTAGGGCCCTTAACACTGAATTATAGAAGTCTATAATGTATTATGTGAATGCTAGGTCAAAGAGATGTGTCTTTAATCTGGCTTTGAACTGACAGAGTGTGTCTGGGAAGGACAATGGTAGGAAGACTGTTCCAGAGTTTTGGTGCTAAATAGGAGAAGGATCTACCGATAGCAGCAGCAGACCCCCAACCCCACACAACTCTAGTGTATGATATGATCGTTATTTTGACATTTAACTGCATTTTATGGTTGTAGCTACCGTGACCCTCATACAGTCCTCATTTCCCCACTACACTCAGGGTAAAATATACACTTTTTTTTTTTTATACAAATGATATATCGTATTTTTTATATATATATTTACTTCTCAACTATACATTTATGCTGTGTTTTGGGGGATATGTGGTACTGTTTTGCTATTTACCACAAAATTACTGCAAAAACACACAACGTGCAAAGATAATGACAAAGATAGCTTTCCTGTAGCTCAAACAGTAGAGCGTTGGCGTTTGCAAGTTGCTTTGGATAAAAGCATCTGCCAAATGCATAAATGTAAATAATGAAGAAAGCGAGGGGAAGGGCATGGAAAATGAATTAAACGTTTCAACCTTGTAGTGTTCAAATAATCCTGAAGGACTTGATTAGCTTGATCATGTGTGTTTAATTAGGGTTGAGGCTGAACTCTGCAGGACTGAGTTTGGCACCACTGCTGTAATGGCCATTATTCTGCTGCTGCTTTAATTATTATTAACTCTGGTTTACAATTCCAGCACACTAAATAAAACTATTGAAATGCTGAGCTGGAGTATAATGACACAGGTCTCATGTTTTCAAATGTACTTCACAATTTCAATAAATTGACCCTCTTAGTTCTGTAAGTTTTCCATGTTTTCTTATAGATATAAAACGAAGGTGAGTCAATTGAGCTGTTCCTAATAAGCCCACTTGACAAAAAAAAATCATATATTTTTAGACAGAACATTAAATTGTGTTTTGGCTGATTTTTTAATGTGGCTAGTAGCTTTTAGTAATATTTGTTTATTTCTTATGTTTGTAAGCATCACTCAGGCAATGCCTAATGAAATCTATCTTTTCAATTCATCTTTAAAATACCAAGATACAAAGTCGTATCAGGTTGCAACAGATTTATTAATCTCTGAATCTCTTCTTTTTTTTTTAAATTAATACTAAACCAGTTTTGTCATCAGTTTTTGTCTTTTTAGACAGCAAAGTGACTGTCACACAAAAGCAATTAAGTCGGCTCCAAATAAGAAATTAAATGACGGTAACAAACATGCATGTGCTACAAAATAAATAATAATAGTTATATTTCAAAATTACAAGTGGGCTTATAGGGTGTATAATGATGTATTTAACCATCCAAGTAACTGACTGATTTTTCTCTCTTTTTTTTGTGACTGTGTCTTTATTTCACACATAACTGAAAAATAATGTAATATTTGCTTTCAGAAACATGCACAATAATCTGCGGATCACCAGGATCCTCAAGAGCCTGGGAGAGCTGGGTTTTGAGCATTTCCAAGCCCCTCTTGTGCGCTTTTTCCTTGAGGAGACCCTCGTCAGGAAGACCCTCAGCGGCGTTAAACGCAGCGTACTCGACTACTTTCTGTTCGCCGTGCGGGACAAGCGTGAGCGCAGGAAGCTGGTCCGCTTCGCCTTCCAGCACTTTGAGCCCAAAGACAAGTTTGTGTGGTGCCCCAGAAAAATCCAAAAACGCTTCAAGAAGAAGTCCGAGAAGCGACAGAACTCTTTAGCTGGCGGCGGAGAGAGCGCAACCACTGACGAAGGTCATTCACGATACAAACACAAGGATGGAGAAGACGCAAGCGAGCCCAAACACAGCAAGCCAGTTGGCGATGGTACAGATGCAAAGAAGCAAGGCGACGGTGACTCCGTAATGAGAGATGACTCTGAGAAACACTCTGAGGGCTCACCAGAAGATCATGAGCCAAGTCCAGATGCTCCTCCTGTAGAGTTACCGCTCAATAATGACACCAGTGCTAACAACGGAGAGATCGTTAGCCTTGAACCAAGCAGTGCTGAAGGAGGAAAGCTTCCTGAAGTCACTCAAACAGCTGAGCGAGTAGAAGAGGTCTCGAACCCCCTCTGGGAATGTGTCGCTGGATCTACTGCGGGATCGAGCGACTGCGACGACTCTCGGGATGAGATGGACAGTCCGGCTGACTCGCAGAAGGAGCTTGAGGAGACGGCCTCGGACAGGACAGTGACTGACAGCCCCAAACACAGCTCCCCGGCACCGTCTGAGAAGGGGCCCAGGCCTGACAGCCAGCGGGAGAAGAGCGGCCCAGCAGGAGACCACCAGAACAATGGAGTAAACGGCAACCAATCAGACGGATCAGAGAAGGAAGAGCCAATGGATATGGTGGACACGAGTTCATAGCTCGCCCATGAATTCCTGAATATAATGATAACGCACTGAAAATGGACACTTTATAAACTTATTATAAGATGAGATGATGATTTGACCTGCTGTTTTCTAAAGAGGGGGTTCATTCAAAAGGCTTGTGTTGTCTGTGTATCAGTTCAGTTAACGGGAATGTTATTGTAACCTGCAGTGGCAGGGTCTTCTTATAGCTGGTTTATTCTTGGTTGATTTGTCCATGCTTTCAGATTCAGTTTTTCCCCAAGATTTGTTTTTTAACTGAAACTGTGAAAGAAGAATGTCATTTTTACATTCAACTAATAAACAACTATTGATAAATATTTCCAAAGTGAATACATTTGGTTCAGATTCTGTTTTTGAGCAGATGTGCTGTATTTCTGCTGATGTTGTCCCAAAACATGTTTTGATGATTACTCTGGGCTGTTTTTCTCAAAAGCACCGTGAGCCAAGTTGATTGTAGAGACCATTGATGGCAATTTAGGCTTACGGGTCTTCTGGGAAATGCAGCCCTGAACTCTAATGAAGGGGCTTGTCTTTTATGAAGCTAATGGAAATGGCCAAGTTCAAAAATGGTCGTTTTAAATCTGCAATGATAGAATCATTAATAACTAAATAATCTCTATGACCAGAGTTTGTATGAATCAGTTCCTCAGAGATTCTCTGTATGTTCAGCACATGCATTAACTCCCAACTTATAATTAAAGCTTTTTACCTTTTTCCACGTGACCTTAAATTAACCCTTCATGAAATATTCTAGAATAAAAAAATAAAATAAAACTAATGTTACTGTTCATATATTGTTCTTTTGTTGCTTTAAAACAAATTTGTACTGTTTTCTGCACACATGATTATATGCTTTTTAAAGTAATAATTAAAGTGTACTTTCATTTGGCTTATATTTTCATTTCTGCATTTCATTAATAAGGGAAAGGTGTATGTTTTGTACATTTTCTGTTCTTTAAAACTGAGCACTAATCCTTTTCCAATTTAATAAGGTTTCAAATCTGTCAGATCTCCTGAGGTCAAGCGAATCATGAGGAAAAGGAGACACAACTGTAGTTAGGAGTGTAGAAGTGTTGTAGCTCATGCAGAAAATGTGAACATCATGCTAGTGATTGTGAAGGATCACTGCCGCTTGGCTAATTTCCCAGCGCTCACCGTCTCTCATTGAAATAATAAGGTTTTGTTTCTTTGCCTATCAGCCTTTGGAAGTATAAGGTAGACTACATACAAAAGTATGATGTATGCAGTTTCTATGTAGAAACTGACAATATGGTTTGATGACTGAAATTATTATTATCTTCGTTTATGGAACATGCATGATGGTAATACCATCTTTGTATTAGTTCTTTGTATTAGTACATTAAAATGATGGTAATAAATAGTGTGGTACATTTAGTGCCATGGTATAATATAGGGCTGGATTGAGCCTTACCTACAGAATCCAGCTTTGCTCTGCAGAAGTGGCACAGAAGCTGCATCTAAAGTGGGATTTACATTTACTTTCACAGGTGCCATAAATGCATTTACACTGCAATTATAATTGCATTAATATTATAATATTAATGTTTTAAATATAACAATTTTATCATGGAAACTGTTAAAAAAGGAAAAAAAAAGGAATGATAATACTTTTTCGAAGCAAGTGAGTCCCTGAGCAAGTGAGATTTTCAAATGCATACTCTCTTGAGTAGATACTTACTTTGAATGAATACTTTGTAAGCACTAAAAAATATGTTCTACAGTCATGTGTAAAAGAAAGTACACCCTGTAAAAAATGTATGGTTTTACGTATCAGTACATAAAAGGATTACAATGTAAAGAATGTTATTGTGTGCATAAAGATAGAGAGATCAGGGCATGTTTGATGGTAAGATAACCTTGCTCTCTAGAATACCCCCAGTTCATTGAGGTTTGCAGGCATCTGTTTATGCACAGCTCTCTTAAAGTCAGCGTGAACCGGAAGTTGCAAACGACTTTTCTTCAGTGTTGTGACGTATTTCCCAGTGAAACGGAATATTGAACAGAGGGCAGGGTTTTACTCTCGCGCTTTTCCTCTCCATCTCTCGCTCATAGCAGACTGATGGTTTGAGGTGGTTAAGCGTTTCTCAAACCAAGCCGTCAAACCTACGTCATCAGAGAAGGAACGCCATTCCAGACCGGAAGTAACTTTTCAGACTTTGATTAAAGATTACGACGGCAAACATTTTTTTTCTGTGTATTAACTTGCACGGATTAATTGTTCACCACAAGACTAGTAATATGCGCTAACAAAGTAAATAGGGTCAATTTTGATTTCAGTTGGACTTTAAGGTCCCGCTGCAACATGTCAGTAGGTTTGAGGTCTGGACTTTGACTGGGTCGGGTGTAGATTTGCTGGTGTGCTTGGGATCATTGTCCTGTTGAATGGCCCAGTTTCAGCAAGCTTTAGCTGTCGAACAGACGGCCTCACGTTTGACTCTAGAATACATTGGTATGCAGAAGAGTTCATGGTCGACTCAATGACTGATCAAGGTGCCCGGGTCCTGTGGCTGCAGAACAAGCCCAAATCATCACCCCTCCATTAGCGTGATGGACAGTTGGTATGAGGAGTTTTTGCTGATATGCTGTGTTTAGTTTTCGCCTAACTTGGCGCTATGCATTATGGCTAAACATCTCCACTTTGGTCTCATCTGTCCAAAGGACATTAATCCCAGAAGTATTGTAGTTTGTTCAGATGCAACTTTGCAATTCTAAGCCGTGCTGTCATGTTCTTTCTAGAGAGAAGAGGCTTTCTTCTGGCAACCCTTCCAAACATGCCATACTTGTTCAGTCTTTTTCTAATTGTACTGTCATGAACTTTTAACATGTTAACTAAGGCCTGTAGAGTCTGAGATGTAGCTCTTGGCAGTGTATGGTCTGACCTTGGGGGGAAATTGCTGGGACGAGATGATTGACAGCTGTCTTTAATGTTTTCCACTTGTGACTTACAAACAAGTCAGATAGAATAAATGGTATGTGTATTTGGCGTGCTGTCTGAGAGGAGGGCTCCGAGCTATTTGAGGTATTTGGCCCGAACCCAGAGTATCCGCCCGTATTCCTGGCTTTTGTAGGAACAAGCCGAGAGTGAGGAGTCAGGGTGGTGGAGGGATGCTGAAAACTGTGTGTATATATAAGCTTCCTCTCATGCTGATAGGATAGACGTGGTAATTACTGATGATGAGTCGATTGGATAGATCATTTAAACATAAAACATAATTTCACAAGTTCACACTTACAAATAAGTCAGATAGAATAAATGGTATGCATATTTGGCGTGCTGTCTGAGAGGAGGGCTCCGAGCTCGGTCTCTGGCCTGAACTCAGAGTACTCCCCAACTAACATGTGACAGCAGCCGGAAAATGATGTTGAAAGCCCCACAAAAACTTACCGAGCACAAAGCTGAAAGTGTGCCAATCGTAGGAAGGCGGTTAGTCACTGGATCGGGAGGGCTTCTTGTGTCATCGGATGAGAGTTTGATGGTCGTGGCATCAGGAGGGTGAGCCTCACTGGTAGTCGGCTGTGGGAGGTTGCACATAGGTCAGCTCTTGCCGGAGCAGGAGAGGTGATGTCAGGGTTATACGGAGAAGCGAAGCTCTTGCGGGAGCGGAGATGAAACTGCTGCAGCAATCTTGCTTTCCGGCTTGCGTTTCCCAACTATCCAAAAGATAAGTTGGACGGAGAGCTGAGCTCCTGCTGGAGTGTTAGAGATAACACGGCTGCGGCAGTGGAGTAAGTTTGGATGGAGCAGTGCGGCTCGTCAGGGGAGGCACAGCCTACTCAAAATTATATGTCTCTTGTTTCTAATTTCACCTCTGTAAATGTAAACAGCGTGCGCTTCTTCACAGAATGTGCCGAATCTGCGAAACGCGAATCTGAGGGGATAGAGAAAGGGAGGGGGAGACAAATCCATAGCCGGAGACTTGTGCCTCTGTTGGAAAAAAAATTAGCCAATCACCATCGAGTACTTCTCTTTCATTGATTAGGAGTGTTGAGAAAAATAACATGGCAGAGGAGGCTTGCTTCCCTTGGTGTATCAACCAGTCATCGACAAGACGTAGATTACGTGATATTAGTTTGAACTGCTACCGCTGATGTAACTATGGAGAGTAATGATATTGAATACTTAATCGCAAACAAATTCACTAAACTACTATTCAAACAACAGCTACATAGACCCCCTGCCTAAGTTGGATATAGGCTACAGCAATCAGCTTCACTAAACGTCCGAATGTGCTCTTTTAACACTCTTTTGACATTTAAAAGGACAGAAGGATGGCTATTTTGCTTCCAGTGATAGGGTAGAACTAGGTGAGGAAACTTATATTTGTTTTGTCTTGATTTCTGTGTTGTTTTCTATAAATATTCAGGTATATAAGTGACCAAAAAAGCCATTTTAAAGTAGTAAAAATCCGACCGCTAAAATTTTGTGTGCCTCCTCTATTTTAAAACCCACGAGCTGCCACTGGGATGGAGTAACTGAGCTCCTGCGGGAGAGAACATCACTGCTGCGGAAGTGGAGAGATGTAGCCAGAGAAATTGAGCTCCTGCGGGAGCTGAGGAGATAATACTGCTGCAGCCGTGCCAGCTTTTTGGATGGAGAAACGGCACTTCTGTGGGAGCTGAGGTAGTACTGCTGTTTCAATAGTGAAGTTGGTTCCTGCATGTGCGAGTGGGTGGATGAGCTGCGGCAGTGAGAATGGAAATATTTCTATTTAGTGGATTGATGAAGTTAAAGTGGATCAGGTGCGCCTGTAGGTTTGGGTGTATGGGAACAAGCTGGTGTTAAAGAATTTAGCTGAGGAATGTTTGTTGAGCTTCTTTGATGTGGGAGCAATTTGATCGAATCCTGAAAGCCTCCGATGACCAGCGTCCAGCTACTTGGATCTGCTGCTGGGAAAGGCCTTTTTGGGCAGCTGAGGATTGTTCTCAGCTGAGATCTCTTCAAGCAAGATAGCAGACAATCTATCCATGACATTGCAACATGCTACATGTCTGCAAGCCCAGTGTGTATCACTAAGTTGCTGGAGCTCCCTCGATACACCATCATACATGTTCCGCTGCACTTCAAGCCATTTCTGATGGATCCAGACAAAAAGACACAAAGTCTTTCCAACAAAGAAAAGAGATTGCCAGCATCAGGCACACTTTTGATGGCATCTACTATGACCAGGTTGAGACGGTGTGCACTGCAGTGCACATAAAATGCATGCTTGGCCACTACTTTTACTCTTGCTTGGACACCTGAACTGGCCCCACTCATTACAGCTGACCCATCATACCCCTGACCTACCAGATTTGTCTTGTACTCCAAACCATTCTTTTCCAAACAGCCAATTATTTTCTCAGTTAACCATGCAGCATCCAGCTTTTCTGCCTCTTGACATTTTAGAAAGCTCTCACAAATCAGACCATTGAATTAGTATCTCAGGACAATTGACATTTGCTCTTTTTTCTGAACATCTTTAGTTTAATCTTCGATGACAGAAAATTGACCACTCTCTTTAACTTCCTGCATGATTTCCTCTTTTACCATTCCTGCCAAACAAGCCAGTGTTTCATTCTGGATGGTTTTACTTGTATACTTGCCATTTTTAGATTGCTGTTCAAATCTTATTTTAACAATGGGATCATGGTTGCCCAACAAATCTAACATGGATAAAAAAACACCTCGCCTGTCTGAGTCTGGAGACTCGCAGTGACTCCGCTGAGCTCAATTTTCAGAAGCAGTTAGGACAGGAATTTCAGCCAGAGTTTTGATGTATTTCTGATGTATTTTCTGTTACCCTTTTCTGGTAATGTTCATCCATGACACCCAACAGTGAGGTATTTTTGTCTCGCATCTTTTTGTTCTCTGCACATGCTACCATTGCTCAGATTTCTCAGATTTGGCATGAGAAGAAAACCACTATTACTGTACCCCTCAAAGGAGGTAAAAACACACTTTGGAGCATCAGAGAGAAAAGTGTCTACAAGCAAAACAGTAGCAGGCATCTCTTGTCTGTGAGTATTCAAGCCATGGATGATGTTTGTACCAGTCAGCACAGAAGCTCCGCTGGACTCCGCCTTGGAAGCTCTTTGGGAACTGTAGTTTTGGCTGGGTTGGGCCATCCAACCTAACTTTTGATATCTAAAATACAAAATAAAAATCACTTATTTTCAAATGCTACAATATGAAGCAAACATTGAACACTTAAAAGTTTATTTACAGCTACCTGTAATCTCTATTATTTTTAACATATAGTTTCTTTTAACATAGATCTCACCAGTATCTAATAACATAAGCACTGAATGTAACCATAAGCAAGGTAAACATATATTGAGCCTTTACATGATAAATTATAGGTTATTTAAATTTTATTATTTAAGGTTTTGCCTATTTTATGACAATGTAAAACTATTTGAAGGGCACCATGAACACCACATACCATGGGCACCTGACACACAGGGTACTGATGTTTCAAGCTCTCTCTCTCTCTCTCTCTTCTCTTTCAATGTCTGAGCTCTCTTCCTCTCTTAGCACTCTCTGAGCAGAACCAGAAAATATGAACATATCACACCAGTCCTCAGGTCTTTACACTGTCACAGTTAGATTTAGGATTGATTTTAAAGTATTATTACTGGTATATAAATCATTCAATGGCCTAGGACCTCAATATATTGCAGATATGCTCACTGAATATAAACCCAACAGATCACTCAGATCACTAGGATCATATCAGCTAGAAATACCAAGGGTTCACTCTAAGCATGGCGAGTCCGCTTTTAGCTATTATGCTGGAACCAGCTTCCAGAGGAGATCAGACGTGCTCCTACAGTAGTCACATTCACATCCAGACTCAAAACACTTCTGTTTAGCTGTGCATTTACTGAATGAGCACTGTGCCAATGTTCGTCCGACTGTACTGTACTGTATTTTATTTTATTTTTCTAAACTATTTTAATTATTCGTATTTCTTTTTATTATTTTAATTTCTTCTATGTAAAGCACTTTGAATTGCCATTGTGTATGAAATGTGCTATATAAATAAACTTGCCTTGCCTTGCCTTGCCAAACTTGCCTTGCCTTGCCTTGCCTCTCACTTCCACTTCTTCTGTTCCTTCACTTCTTTCTAGCTTTGTCATCCATTTCTATATTTCTTTTGTCCACCACTCCATCTTCTCCTCTACCTAAGTTCCACAACTTCATTTGTACCTACATGTGTCTTATCCGCACCTTCCACTCCCACAGCATCTGACTCTGATTTTCCTGTTCTTTTTGGTTTAAAAAAATGCCTTTAATAAATACAAATTAAAACATTAGGCTACACCATAACTGAGGGATGTCATATGCATGTGGAATATTTTGATTGCTGCGCTAACTAACTAGACATGATTGGTTCACATTGTGCGCTAACGTTAGCTCGAACTGCTTCCACGAATCTGCTGTTTAGTTGACTACCTCAGGCAATACTAAGAAAATGCTATGTAATTAATAGTCGATTTTTATAGTATTTTTTTAACCTAATTAATTTATCTGTAAAAATATGACAGTAATTCAGTACCTGGATTTGATGATGTGATCTTCGATCGTCTTTAGCATACGCGACGGAGAGTGCCAAATGAGTCGTTTGTCAAAAGTTCCGACAATCCTGAAAATGATAGTCCACTGAACAACGTACTTTTGGAAATAGTTTAGCGTCAAACTGTTTGTCATTAATACACGCGAAGATAAAACTATTATAATATATAATATACTTACATGTATATTTATGAACCGGATAGAGTCATCTCTTACACTGTAAACCCGGATAAGTTCTACTAACTCAAAAAAATTGAGGCAACTGATTGCCGCTATTTTTGTAAGTTTGCAAACTTAAATATCATCAGTAAGCATATAGCTACTTACTTTGAGTACCTGTAAATTATAAATAAACATTAAAAATATAACATCAAAATATATATTTAGTGTATTGCTCATCTTTACTTTAATGCAACTCAAAGTTTTGAGTACTGACAACTTTAATTATTTCACTTAATTAAAATATCCCTCAAATATATATCCACACTTTTAATTTATCTAAACTTACTTTAAAGAACTTTAAGTGTTATTAAATTAAATTATATAATTTACGTAACTTAAATTGTAGTAGTAATGTTACTTAAATATTTTGTGGCAACTGATTGCCTTGTTTTTTTTAAGTTTCCTGTACTCAAATATATACAGGTGCTGGTCATATAATTAGAATATCATGAAAAAGTTGATTTATTTCAGTAATTCCATTCAAAAAGTGAAACTTGTATATTATATTCATTCATTACACACAGACTGATATATTAAAATGTTTATTTCTTTTAATTTTGATGATTATAACTGACAACTAATGAAAATCCCAAATTCAGTATCTCAGAAAATTAGAATATTACTTACGACCAATACAAAAAAAGGATTTTTAGAAATGCTGGCCAACTGAAAAGTATGAACATGAAAAGTATGAGCATGTACAGCACTCAATACTTAGCTGGGGCTCCTTTTGCCTGAAGTACTGCAGCAATGCGGCGTGGCATGGAGTCGATCAGTCTGTGGCACTGCTCAGGTGTTATGAGAGCCCAGGTTGCTCTGATAGTGGCCTTCAACTCTTCTGCATTGTTGGGTCTGGTATATTGCATCTTCCTCTTCACAATACCCCATAGATTTTCTATAGGGTTAAGGTCAGGCGAGTTTGCTGGCCAATTAAGAACAGGGATACCATGGTCCTTAAACCAGGTACTGGTAGCTTTGGCACTGTGTGCAGGTGCCAAGTCCTGTTGGAAAATTAAATCTGCATCTCCATAAAGTTGGTCAGCAGCAGGAAGCTTGAAGTGCTCTAAAACTTCCTGGTAGATGGCTGCATTGACCTTGGACCTCAGAAAACACAGTGGACCAACACCAGCCGATGACATGGCACCCCAAACCATCACTGACTGTGGAAACTTCACACTGGACTTCAAGCATCTTGGATTGTGTGCCTCTCCATTCTTCCTCCAGACTCTGGGACCTTGGTTTCCAAATGAGATGCAAAATTTGCTCTCATCAGAAAAGAGGACTTTGGTCCACTGTGCTTTATTAAATCCACTCAACGCAGCCGTCTACCAGGACATTTCCAGAGCACTTCATGCTTCCTTCATTTTCCAGCAGGATTTGCACCTGCCCACACTGCCAAAAGAACCAAAACCTGGTTCAATGACCATGGTATTACTGTGTAATTACTGTGTGATTTCATGTAATATTCTAATTTTCTGGGATTTTGATTTTGTGGGTTTCATAAGCTGTAAACCATAATCATCAAAATTATAACAAATAAAGGCTTGAAATATCTTTCTTTGCATGTAATGAGTCTATATAATATATTAGTTTCACCTGTTAAGTTGAATTCTTGAAATAAATAAACTTTTTGATGATATTCTAATTATATGACCAGCACCTGTACATTTTACAACTTAACAGTACAAATTACAAATCTGAAATCATTAAACAAAGTACAAAAATTTATTATAAAACATGAGAAATTAAAACAGTTCTGTGCAATAAAAAGGCACACCACACTGTAAAACCCAACAAGTTAAGCTAACTCATTTAATTTGAGGAAACCGATTGCCTTAATTCAATTAAGTTTATTAACTGATTTGTGTCCAAGTAACTCAATAAATTATTGTTAAGATAACTTGGGTAAATAAAGTTAATAGTATAAGTCCATTCAATTAAAATAACTCAAATCTATGAAGTACACTGTAAACCCAAATAAGTTGGCAGAACAATCAACTGTCTAAATTTTTTTTAAGTTCTTAAAGTCAAAGTATTTTATTAGTATAAACTTATCTTTTAAAAACTAATCTACTAACATACTAATTTGCTAACAAATTAGCAATAGTATGTTATACAGAAGCACTTGCTGTATGAGCGCATCAATATAAAGGGATTATTTGCTCTCAAATCAAGCTGCATGCACCACTTGTCACTATGATGGTAACTATCCTACGCTGTAAAAAAAAAATCTTTAAAAAAGTGTCAAATGACTGCCAGCTATGGCTGCCAAACAAAAACCATAAAATGTAAGTAAAAATACTAATAAGTACTAATTTAAATAAACTGAAAAACACTGTTATTTCACAGGTATTTCCTGCATTATTATGATCAAATACCTTCATTGTAAAAAAATCGTTAAAAAAGGGTCAAATGACTGGCAGCTGCCAAACAAAAACCATAAAATTAAAGTAAAATATGCTAATTTAAATAAAGTGTAAAAAACTTTAAAATAAATTTGATGTCACCATGATTGAGATCAGTGTCTGCTTTAGTTTGGCTCATGACACTTGAGTTTTAAACTTTGGTTTTCTCTGTCTGCTTTAACTGTGTATTTGATACACTTTTGTTATAGCATTAACTGCAAGAAAAATTATCAGATGTTTTTGGTCAGTTAATGATGATGTTATAATCATCACATGGTGATCTGTTTTACTGATTTGTAAGTCAATATTACGTAATATGTAGATGGAATTTAGCTTTATAAAAAGTTAAAATGCCACAATTTTTCACATGACCCTTGAAATATTGTGGATCAGTATTATAACAATCTGAAATTTTAATAAATATATGTTATACAGAAAAAGTTTTGAGCTGGTTCATTTTTAATGTAGCATAGAGACATCAAGAATCAACATATGCATCTCAACAATGGTGACAACCAACAAAGCCTTTTTGTGACTTTATAGTAGTTCAGAGTTGGTCAGATTTTTTTTTTTTCATTGTCACCATTGTTGCGATTCATACGCTGATTCTTGATGTCTGAGTGAGTCTATATGATCCTGTCAAAACATTTTCTGTATAATGACATCATAAAATCTGAGTATCACAGCACTGCAGAATCTTCTATAGCAGTTTTATCATGCAAAATTAACAACTAATCTTTAACAACTTAATCAGATATTACACTTCAGATGGATCAATGAAGCAGGTCTATTATTACTATTATCACTACAAAGTGACAAACATCATCTGATCTGAGTTTCTCTTGGAGTCCTACCATAACTAATATGCATCAGAGACACACAGTTAAAGCAACCAAAGAAAAACTTAAGTTAAACACTAAAAGGTCAAGAGCCCAACTAAAGCAAACACTGATCTCCATCATGGTGATATCAAACTTTATTCTTTTCAATAAAGCTTCAACTTCTAAACCTCTGTTAATTCTCAATAAGAATGTTAGTATGAAAGAAATAAAGTCTGGATTGTAATAAGTGAAGATGCTGAGATCCTGAGAGATCTGGTAGTGTTTAATGTTCTGTTGGGGTTTAAAGTGTTTCTGTATGGTGTGTTTCGTGTGTCACCATTGTGTTGAAGAGTAGAGCCTGAGCTTCAGTCCAGGATGAGCAGAGTAACACTGATGATGTGTTGAAGAGTAGAGCCTGAGCTTCAGTCCAGGGGCCTGTACCATGAAGGTAGTTGAACAAACTCGGGGTTACAAGATAAGTTTTGAGTTGACAAAACCAAACCGATGCAATCAGGCTTTATTGGTACCATGATGCAGCTCATCAACTTTCTCTGTCAACTCAGGCTTTGATCCTCAAGCTATGATTACTCCACGCGCGCGTGCACATAAAAGAGTGACGTCGACACTGAACAACCAATCGCGGGTCGCGATTTTTCCGCGGAGGAGTAAGAGATAATCATTCATAATTACGATGAATTTAAATATGTATTTCAAGCTCGAAACAATACGGTTTCTGCGGCCAAAGCAAGAGAAGACTGTTGGAGAAAGATTGCTGATTGTTAATGTGTAAGTTAAACAAATACGTTCTATATTTATGTAAAATTATGTATGTATGTGTAGCCTATACGTGTAATATAGCCTATAGCCTATTTTTATAATATATAAAAATGTGCATGTAGCCTACCGGTACTAAGAAAGATTAATATTCATTGATTTTTAGATGCAACCCCAACTCCAAATGTTCTTGGCAGCAGATAAAGACCAAATATAAAAATATAATTCAAAGTGGTGAGTATTTACCACAACCTTTTATTACTTTTGTGAACATTTTATCACAAACACTTGTTTGCAGAAAACAGAAATAAAGAATTAAATTCAGAAAACCAGAATACACTGGCGGAGGAGTTGGCTCTGAGTAGGCAATAAGGGGCGGCCGATTATGGATGGGATTACAGGTGCTGTACAATCTGACTTTGGTGCTGGCTCCTCTAAGCAAGTAACACTGGGTACGTGTGCAATACATTACTACTTTTTTTAAGTTGTAAATATGGCTGACTGTATGTTCTGCAGTAGAGGGAAATACAGTGTCCCTGTTGAAGCCAGCACACATACACACAGTCTCCCACACAGAGGTCAGTATGCAGCAGACAGAATTACCAAACATAACCTGCTTTACAACAGTTATGCTTTACATTGGCCTATTTTTATTTATTAGGGTGGAGGAAATGATGAAGACACTGTGTCTGTGTGTTCTCAGACAGTTGCTGATGTAAATGCACTGGGCAAACTATGGCAAACATTTGAATGTGTGGCATAAAAAGGGACTGGCCCTTACACATCTCTTTTATTGTAGGATTTTTCACAACCTGCCCCAAAAACTGAGGCCTCTACCTCAATGGGCTTCAGAAGAAATGTGTAAGGATTTAAAACCCTTGACATAAATTACAGTCAGTCCTGTGTTTGTAGGAAGTCAAGGAACTTTTTGTGATTTCGATGAGCCTCCAGAAAACTTGTAATGATCATGTTTGTGGTGGAATTATGTTTCAGGTGGAAACAGACTCAGTCAGGGCCCTGTACTAAAGGAGTCTTGAACTAGACTGTTCACTAAAGGAGTCTTGAACTAGACTGCACACTAAAGGAGTCTTGAACTAGACTGCACACTAAAGGAGTCTTGAACTAGACTGCACACTAAAGGAGACTTGAACTAGACTGTTCACTAAAGGAGACTTGAACTAGACTGCACACAAAAGGAGTCTTGAACTAGACTGTTCACTAAAGGAGACTTGAACTAGACTGCACACTAAAGGAGTCTTGAACTAGACTGCACACTAAAGGAGACTTGAACTAGACTGTTCACTAAAGGAGACTTGAACTAGACTGCACACTAAAGGAGTCTCGAACTAGACTGTTCACTAAAGGAGACTTGAACTAGACTGCACACTAAAGGAGTCTTGAACTAGACTGCACACTAAAGGAGTCTCGAACTAGACTGTTCACTAAAGGAGACTTGAACTAGACTGCACACTAAAGGAGACTTGAACTAGACTGCACACTAAAGGAGACTTGAACTAGACTGCACACTAAAGGAGTCTTGAACTAGACTGCACACTAAAGGAGTCTTGAACTAGACTGTTCACTAAAGGAGACTTGAACTAGACTGCACACTAAAGGAGTCTTGAACTAGACTGCACACTAAAGGAGTCTTGAACTAGACTGCACACTAAAGGAGTCTCGAACTAGACTGTTCACTAAAGGAGACTTGAACTAGACTGCACACTAAAGGAGTCTTGAACTAGACTGCACACTAAAGGAGACTTGAACTAGACTGTTCACTAAAGGAGACTTGAACTAGACTGCACACTAAAGGAGTCTCGAACTAGACTGCACACTAAAGGAGTCTTGAACTAGACTGCACACTAAAGGAGTCTTGAACTAGACTGCACACTAAAGGAGTCTTGAACTAGACTGCACACTAAAGGAGACTCGAACTAGACTGCACACTAAAGGAGCTGACTGTGAGCTGAGGAGGCTCCAAACAAAATCAAACAGCTAGATAAAACTGATCTCAGTATGTATATAGTTATATACTGTATATATATATATATATATATATATATAGTATAACTTATTTAACCAAGTAACACTTTAGTATGAATATTTATTAATGCAACTTTCTCTTGCTCTCTTTCTCCCTCCCATCCCACAAAACCAATAAACAATTTGAGACATATCTGCAGTTTCAATGTGCTTTTATTAAGTGTAATATTGTATGGTGATTGCATCTACATCTGCACCAGCTGGGTGGTCAAGTGTGATCGGGTCAGTTTCATCGGGGAGAAGCTGGTTTTGTGGTGTTTCTCGCTCCGTTCTACTGGTGGCTAATATATTGTGCAGAATGGCACATGCAGTCACTATCTGTGATGCCCGCTCTGGTGACTCTGAAGCGCCGAACACAGTTGAAATGTGCCTTTAGGATGCCAAAGGTCATCTCCGTCCTTCGGATGACACGTTAAACCGAGGTCCTGACTCTCTGTGGTCATTAAAAATCCCAGGATGTCCTTCGAAAAAGAGTAGGGGTGTAACCCCGGCATCCTGGCCAAATTTGCCCCTTGGCCCCTGTCCATCATGGCCTCCTAATCATCCCCATATACTGATTGGCTTCATCACTGTCTCCTCTCCACCAGTAAGCTGGTGTGTGGTGGGCGTTCTGGCGCAATATGGCTGCCGTCGCATCATCCAAGTGGATGCTGCACATTGGTGGTGGTTGAGGAGATTCCCCCATCTATGTAAAGCGCTTTGAGGTCTCAGAAAAAGCGCTATATAAATGTAACAAATTAATTAATTAATTAATCTCTATCTTTACTCTGGTTTTACTGAGGGCCACACTGAAGCGGTGCTGTGGCCCTGTCTGAGGGTCATGATAGGGGGTTATTGTGTAGGTTTTTCTATCTCAGTTCAAATTAACAGTGTTTTTTACTGTACCAAATTTAACTTGCTTTCCTCAAAGTGCTGACACAACACAGACTAACGGAAAATTTGAGACAAGCACTGAGCCAGGCCATTTGGCATCCAAACTTGATCATATATGTTCATGACCACAAGTCGTCTGCAGATGAAATGTTTATTAAATCATTGTTATATCTGTTAATGTTACTATTAATTTAAAGATTCATCTCACAGAAAATAATCATCTCACATATTCACATCATCTCTACCTGAACATTATGGCTGTGATAGGACTTCCTATTAACATAATCTGCCTCATGTTCCCCTAGAGCAGTGGAGATTGGAGCAATAGACTGCATACATGTTGCAATGACTTGGGAATCCTATCATAAGATTAACAGAAGAATAATAAAAAAAAAGATTCAAAATAATTCTTAACATGTATTATATTGTATAGTACACTTGTGAAATTTGCTTAAAAAAAGTGTTCATGTGATGTCACCCTATCAATATATCTTACTGGCAATTTTATAAAAGCCCTCTTTTATGGACATGGTCGATAAATGTCCGGGGAGCACTATTAATGAAACTTTTCACTCCTGCAGAGCGAGGACCACCTTGCGAATGGTTTGACAAACCGTGTTTTCCCCTATAGCTTCTGTGCGTCACCCACCGTGCAAGAATGTAGCACTACCACTTGCAAAAAAAAACAAAAAAAAAACAACCGCAACGCAATACCATTTGCGGTACAGTAAGTGCATGAATTCGACGTGTTAAATTCTTTATGTGCGGCTCAAGAAGTTCGCAAAGATAAGAATTTCCTTCCGCGGAAAATCTGTATCTTCCATACAAGTAACTATCAGTTAAGGCAAGGGGATTTTGTCAGGCTATAAACTCTTTCTCTACGAAGTGCTCGTCAAACAATTTGCGCTGAAATGTCCACCGGATTTGGAAGAAAAGGTGAAGCCATTGCAACAGACACTTGGAATAAGTTACGTCACCTATATGTTTCTTTGCTCTCAGCTGATTGGTCAAACTTCAGTCTGAGATCTCGAATCCAGAACATAACCTGCCCCGGAGCAGGTTAGCCGTGCAGCGTAAGATACCATGGCAACGAACACCGATTAAAGCCGAGCTACTTTCATAGTACCTAAAACCCAGGGTTGGCGGAAACTAAGCTGAAACATAGCTGGCTAGCCACCTAATCCGGCTTCATGGTACAGGCCCCAGGATGAGCAGAGAAACACTGATGATGTGATGAAGAGTAGAGCCCGAGCTTCAGTCCAGGATGAGCAGAGAAACACTGATGATGTGATGAAGAGTAGAGCCCGAGCTTCAGTCCAGGATGAGCAGAGAAACACTGATGATGTGATGAAGAGTAGAGCCTGAGCTTCAGTCCAGGATGAGCAGAGAAACACTGATGATGTGATGAAGAGTAGAGCCCGAGCTTCAGTCCAGGGTGAGCAGAGAAACACTGATGAAATGCTGCATGTTGCTTTATTTAACAGACAGTAACTGTGTAGTTGCTGATGCAGTGACGTATAGTCACAACAAATCATGCATGTAGTTAACTGCATGGTTTTCAGTAAAAAAAAAAAAAACAGAAAATAAATGTGAAATAACTGTGTTTCTGTTAAAAAAGATTAATTAAGTTTTCTGTAAAAGTATTTTGCACTTATTTAAATAAGGATATTTTACATAAATTTTACGTGTTTTGTATGGCAGTCATTGACCCTATTTTTAAGATTTTATTTTTTACAATGTAAAGCCAACATTAACAGAAATTCTTCTAAATTAGCATAACAAAACATTAATCACTAACTAAATCTCACATTTAACATTAATCTTACACACACACACACACACACACACAAAAAAAACCCCATTATATTACACTTAATTTTAGCATTTACATTCCCTTTCGAGTGCCATCGGCAAAACATGCTGGGAAATAGACATCCCAGCCGTTTCAGTTAAACTTAAGTTTGTCTAAATTAAAATAAATAATTTCATAAAACTCAAAACAATGAAACAGTTCAGTTTACTTAAAATAAATCAGTTATGTGAACTTGAAAGAAAAAGAAAGTGCTAAATACTCAAACAAGTTAATTGGACTGAACTAATTAGTTGAATTTAAGTTTGTCCTACTCAAACCAATTAATGATTTTGAGTGTTAGGTTTTACAGTGTATTATGTTGTTATATTACAATATCACATGAGCAAGAGTGCTGTTTTCCCGTGCACAATTGCAAATGTGATATTTATTTTATACAACAGTTAAATGAACAATAAGTTAACATTGTGAGTTACATTTTATACACAATATTGTCAATAATGCTTGTTTTCTCTTTATTTCACCGACGAGAATTTCAAAGTGAAACCGTAGCAGAGTCTCTATGGAACAGACAGCAATGATTTTTTCTGACTGAAATCCTGATTTTGAACGAATTCAATGGCCTATCATTGGCTTATTTCCCGAATGAATCAGCCGTTTGATCTAATCAGTTGAAAGAATGACTCCCTCAACTCACTTATTAAGACAATGACTTGCCGCCACCTACTGGCGGTTTTAGTTTAATTTTTAAAGTACCCTATAATTAAAACGTTAAAATCAGAAATCATTTCATATTTAAATATTGAATAAAAAAACAATCTCATAGCTTTGTTTATGCAATTGTAAATGCAGTGTAAATATATTACAATCTGTTTAATCTTGTAATCGGAATGGAAGAGCAGTGTTTTGCCCCGCGACTACAGCGTCTCACGGTCACCCAGTTGCCCTGCTGCACGGGCTCTACAGCCGGAACCGAACAATGTACAGAGTTCGCTAAGCTAGTCACATCCAAAGCAGTCTGTAAAGCCCTTGCACTCGTACTATCCTCAATTGAAGTTTGGATGCGTGTCTGTAGTTCTGAAATTTTCTCCGTCAGCCTGACTATCGCCCTGCATTTATCACATGTAAAGCCCTCGGCGCTGACAGAGAAGGCTATACTATACATGTGACACAAAGTGCAAGTGACAATAACAGGAGAAGACATTGCATTTGACATTTGTTGACTGATCCCACTTACCACAGTAACGTTAGTTTGATAGACTCGTAAAAGACGCGAGCACGCGGAAAAAAAAAAGACAGCAAGTACGGATGGCAGGTTAACAGGATAGCGAAATATTAGTGTGTTGTGCTAGCGATAACGATTTAGATAAAAGCTAGTGATGTCAGATTAATGTGATAGGCAATATTAGACAATATCTAATATATGTTGATGAGTAAGTTATATTTAGCAATATAAACAATAAGGAATGACAGTAAATAGAGATTAAAAACACAGACACGAACCAGCAGCAAGGCAGACAGGAGCAATCGAACAAGGCAGCAATCGAAACAGGAGCATACACAGCAAAATCCCCAGTGTTAAATTAACACTGCTCAGAGTTTATATGAGTCCACACTCAGAGTGTTATAATTAACACTGAAGCAGTGTTAAAGTAAATGAGATAATTAAGTGATTAATTGAATAATTGAGCGATGATTGAGCATTATTGAAGTCATATGATGTTAATAAGCAGAATCACTGAAGGAGAAAATTAATTTTTTAAATGGTCACCATTATGGTGATGGGTGTTTAGTTTAGTTGGACTCTTGACCCTTACTTTATTAACTTTAGATTTTGTTTGGCTGCTGTAATTCAGTTATAACAGCCAGATGAGCAAAGAAAAAAGGTGATCTGATGGTGTTGGTTGTGTTTTAACATAATCAGTAGTTGGCCTGAATCACTGAACTCATTGAGAGTAAAATTTCTGAGTTAAGTTTCCCTAATGGATTATAGCAGCACTGTCCTTGTCGAGCATGCCATTTTTAGCCTTTTCAATGAAAACCAAATGATCAAATCAATTACGAAAAAAAAAAAATCTTAAAAAGTGTTCTTTTCAGGCACACACAGACATCAGGAATTAGCGTATGAATCTCAACAATGGTGACAAACAGATCAACTCTGAACATAAGCTCATTATTTATTCATGCAGCAATGCATGATAGGAGCCATGAATGAGTTTTGATTGGTGGTACCCAGAATGCACTGCAACATGCTTTATTATTGTCACCATTGTTGAGATGCACAGGCTGATTCTTGATGTCTGTGTCTAAAAAAAAAAAAAAGCATGTGAACAACTTTTAGGAAATTATTTGGATTACATTGTAAAAGTTAAAAATATTATGCTTTTCAAGGACAGTGCTGCTATAATTAATAAAGTATATATAATTCAAAAATTAGGCTCTATATGAGTTCAGTGATTCAGGTTAAATGATTGTGAAATAATGATTATATTAAAACATAACCAACACCATCATAACACCTTTTCTCTTTGTTGATCTGGCTGTTATAATCGAATTATAGCAGCCAAACAAAATCTAAAGTTAATAAAGTAAGGGTCAAGAGTCCAACTAAACTAAACACCCATCACCATAATGGTGACCATTTAAAAAAAATATTTTCTCCTTCAGTGATTCTGCTTATTAACATCATATGTCTTCAATAATGCTCAATCATCACTCAATTAATCAATTAATCACTTAATTATCTCATTAACTTTAACACTGCTTCAGTGTTAATTATAACACTCTGAGTGTGGACTCATATAAACTCTGAGCAGTGTTAATTTAACACTGGGGATTTTGCTGTGTAGAGACGGGCATCCTGGAGAGTAGAACTCAGGGGAGAGGGGGAGAAACTCTACTCGATCCTGGATTTACACAGTGCTTCAGAGCCCTGTGGAGGTGGGCACTCTAAAAAGAGACCCTAATAAGGGGAGTGCCTCCAGCTCTTGGGCTGACCTAACAGGCAGTGTACGGAGCAGAAGTGCTATCAAACCTTTAAAACATGGGGAGTACAATCTAATGCTACCGGACTAACCGAGGTCTACTGTTTTTACAACCTTACTAACCCTCATAAAGAGAGGAGACCTACAAAGCTCATCCTGCAGCTTGTAGAGCGGCGGCCTAAACTATTCTCAGAATGAAAGCCTACCAACCTAAGGCTCGACAGGGCGCACTCACTAAGGAACAACTCATCACAGGTCCAGCCTCAGGCTCCATAACACCCAACCGCTCTTGGGAGGCTGTGGGGGTTCAGGTTGTACATCTTCTTCACCCTAATCAACCATCTCCTGCTCTCTTGGACTAGGTGCCAGCAGAGCACTTGCTGCTGGATCAGAGGATGTAAGTGACAACACATCCTCTTCCAGCAACGCGCTCTCACGAGCTTCTGATGGGCGTGAGAGAGAAACACCTCTCTCAAACTCATCAGCGAGCTCCATCTGGGATCCCCACGATCCGAGTCTGCGCTCTGCCTCAGCGTGAGTGGGACCCGAACCGCTGGGTGCAGATGCCTGTTCCTCTTCCCTTTTCCCTTCCCTTTTCTTAGGGGAAAACTCTCACAGTTTGCACAACCAGGTTTCTCAAGAGCTGATCGTGCATGTGTCATCAGGTGTCAAAAACCTGCGACATGGATCCACACACTTCTTGAAACGTTTGTCAGCCATAATTTTCTTTACCTTGAATGTTTTCCAGGTGATCGCAATAGGCTCTATGCACGCATCACTTCCGCATTGGCGTAAGGATGTTTGGACATTTCCGGTTAACGGAAGAAAACATTAAACAGTGACAGTCGACATTTACGATGGCAGAGACGAAGTTCACAAGGTGTTTGCTGGAGTTGCCGAAAGTGTCTGTTAACGATATCCGGTGTTAACGGTGTTTTAAGTCATGACTCCGTCCTGCTTCAGGTTAATCATGCTTTAAATAAAGTTTAATTATATACCTCTCACTTCATGTGTTTGTACTTTTATTAAAGTATCAGGTAAAAACAGGGCAACAAATGAGATATCTGTGAGAGCCCACTGCTACCGCTCAATGAAGAAGCTAAAGCCACCACACCAGCTGAAAGTAGGACTAGATTAAGAGACACGTTCAAAGTTCTGTTGAACTTGTTTAAGGTTCCGTTCAACAAAAGTTTTACTCGTTTAATGTTACCACATTTCAGCTTTGATTACCATTTATAAGAGACCACCTTTGTGGTTTTCACGAAAGCTGAACAGTGGTAGCCTAATACAGAACAGGGTAGCTGAGTGGGAATTGCCATGCTTTGTTGTTGGGTCTGTTAAACAAATTGGAGTTCGGTTTAAAATGTAAACAATAATGAGATTACTACTTTTGCCTGACTTGATGACAGCTAAGACAGTAAAATATTCCACTCAGCTATTCTTCAAACTGCTGTTGTTCTACTCAAACCTGTCCTGTCATCTTTATTTCATTCTTTATAAACATAAGGCCCAACTTCCTTGCTTTTGTACTTGATGTTTCTACTCTTCAAGAGGAATTAGGAGGAAAACCTGAGCAACTCTTTGCAACACTGCATTTCGATCGTTGCTTTTACCTTACCTAAACAGAACGTACGCATGCCAGTTATGTATCCACCACCTCCAAAGCTGCTATCAGATTATGATGTTCCAAGGACACAAGTTTCCTATTGTGTATCAACAACACTCAATAACAGTTTATGTGATGTGTTAATCACAAAATTTCTTCCCTAACAATTTGACAACAGCTACTTGTGAAGTAGGCTATTCAACTAGCCCGCTTGCTTGCAAGACTCCGTGGCTGAGCAGTGTGCACCCGCTTCCTTATTTGGGTTTTGGGTTGCCAGGTTTTAAGACAGAAAGTTTTAGGCTAAATTGAAAGTAAGTAATTGTGTATGTTTTGGGTGTATTTCGTACACAATCTGGCAAACTGGGAAATGTCAGATTAACAGAAAAAAATGAATGGATCCGTGATTTTAAAATTAAGTTTGATGGTCATGCAAATTACGAGAGTTTTCTGTGCAGTATACACAAAAAAGTAAAAAAGTAAAAAAGTGCAGTGTACACCAATAAAAAGAAGAAAGAACTGGTTTTGCTCCTACTGCTGCTGCTGCAGACCCTCTTCTGTCAAAACGCATTAAATTATGCTTCTGTGTATTTCAGATGACATTACGTGATTCACAGCCAGTTATGCTTGTTAAAAGCTACTGTTCCTGTGTGGCTGGGTGTGGGATATGCAATCAAATGGTTGCGTTACTTTATCAGACTGCCCATTACTCTGAATGTGGCATGTCTGTCGTCCCTCCGGTACTTTCGTGCACTGAAACCGAGCAGAAGTGGCATAAACCACGAACAATGGTTTGTATCATTTCAATACCAAACAGTTGTATCACATGCATACTAGCATCTCTCCTAATACCATTTCATAAATAAATAGGGAGTGAAGCCAGGACCTGTGGATGCCATGGTTGTAGTGAAGCCCAAACCAGATGCTACTTCGGCAAGCGGAATTAGGTGTGCAGAGTCCAATTAAATAGGCAGATTACAATGTGTTGCGAAATATATGTTATTGATAGCTGTTAGATAATGGTGTATTTCCTAGTGAGTCTGTGTACTGTTCCTGCTGCGTAGTGACATCTTGGTTATCTCAAATGTCATGATCAGGCTGTACCGCTACGACGAAATAAACAACGCAGTCGACTATTAGATAGTCTAAAGTCTATACAGTTACACCTAGAATTCATAAGAATCCTACAATGGCATGATATTGTTATTCCAGATCTACACTTATCTGCAGAATGAACATCACATCTGACAAACCACTCGTGGACTCCATTTTTGGCAAGGTACAAACTGGCAGTATCCTGTCATATCAACACCCACCACCTCCACCTGACAGTGTTGTCATCCATGAGGATGCACCACCGTTTCCAAAAGTGCCACTGGAAGGTTACCATCTACAACAAACAGAGTGTTCATTAGCCATCATGACAGATCAAGAAAAGCTGCACCTCAGTTCTCTGTCTGTGACTTTGACACAGTCACACCAGATTGAGGAAGCAACAAGATGCCAAAGTGCAACACCCGAGTGGCATTCCCTGAGGAAGGAGAGAGTGACTGCTTCACATTTTCGGGAGGAAAGCCATGTAAGAGGTACAAGCACAGCAGGAAAACTGGCAGAAAGAATTATCAGAGGGACAAGACAAACACCGCTAATGAAAAGGGGGCTAGAAATGGAAGCAGGTGCATTGAAGGACTATGCGGTTCTAAAAAATCTCAATCTGACCAAGTGTGGGCTAGTCGTGCACCCGGACGCACCTTTGGCTGGGTGCATCGCCTGATGGGCTGGTTTATGACCCACTTGAGCGACCATCATTTGGTCTGGTTGAAATGAAATGCCCAAATGTAGCCAGCTATATAGACTGCAAGTTCCTGAGATTTGACCATGGCCTACACAAATTGAAGGAGAGCCATTGTTATTATTGGCAAGTCCAGGGACAGTTACTCATCACAGGCATAGAATGGTGTGATTTTGTTGTTTGTGCCCAGGATGACATTTTAGTGCAGCGCATTTACCGAGACAGCACTGTGTTAGGCTCCCTGAAAGAGAGATGTGATTTGTTTTTCTTTAACACATACATGCCCAAATACCTCTCTATGAAAACTAACTGAACAGACACATGAATTGTTGCGTTATTGTACAATCATTTTAAAGTTTATTTTGTCAACTGTCTTATTTACAACATTGTAATATTAATCGTCACATATACAAATTGTAACATATCAAATTGTAAAATAAATTGTAATTGTAAATTAAATAAATGTAAAATAAGTAAAAATAAGTTTTGTACAATAAATTGTAAAATAAAAACATGAATTTAATTGGTAACACTATAATAACGTTCAGTTGTAAGTCATTTACAAGTGATTAGTAAATGATTACCTAATCATTTACAAAACATGACTATGCGTTCATAAATTATTAATAAGTGATATGTTCATTATTTTATGTATGTTTTGTAGATTCAGTTATAAGTCATTTACATTTGACCTTTTTTTGGATGTTTTGCTCACATCAGGTGCACAATGGATAAAGACTCCATGTGTGTCAGAGAAGACTCACTCTATATACCCTCACCAGTCAGCACTTACACTGCAGTACACACACAACACTACACTACACACTACAGAAGACAGCTGTCTATACCCTCACCAGTCAGCACTTACACTGCAGTACACACTACACTACACACTACAGAAGACAGCTGTCTATACCCTCACCAGTCAGCACTTACACTGCAGTACACACTACACTACACACTACAGAAGACAGCTGTCTATACCCTCACCAGTCAGCACTTACACTGCAGTACACACTACCTGTTATAGATGTGTAAACGCATGAATAAATCATTTACAACACTTTCTGCATCCCCGAATCTAGTGTAAACTATTCATCAATTGTAAATGTGTTACACATCAATCGTAGATGAGATTCGTTGATCTTATGCCTTATTGATTCTTGAAGTGGTAATCTACGAATGATGTGTAACACATTTACAAGTGATGAATAGTTTACACTTTAGATTAGGGGATGCAGAAAGTGTTGTATGATTTATTCATGCGTTTACACATTGTGTTGAACACTGTTACTTACCTGTTACAAATGATCTGTAAGTGTGTGCAAGGCATTTACAACACTTTCCGCACCCTCTAATTGCTACATACATACATACAAAAAAAAACAAAATTTATTAAACATTTATGAACCACATATTCATGTTTTGTAAATGATTAGTTAATCATTAACTAATCAATTGTCAAGTCAAGTCATCTTCATTTATATAGCGCTTTTAACAACGTAGATTGTTTCAAAGCAGCTTCACAGAGATAAGCGTATAATTTAAGGTAACAGAGATTGTTTTGGCTTTATAGCAGAGTTAAGTTATTTTCCATCTAAAGTTAGTTTTGATTGATTTGCTTCCGTCGCAACGATCATTTGTTATTAAATTAGGGGCCGCTAAGACGACACCATTCTCTCTACACAGACTTTAAACGCGAACCTGTGAGAAAGAAACACTGATGGCGTTCACATGAGCATTTAGAATGGGTTCTATAGTTATGTGCATTTGAATATACACTGAAAAAAGTGAAACATCAGTGCAATTCATTCAAAACATATATTTGCATTGGTCCAATGGAAAATTGTGATTTTCAGTTTATACCTTCTGTTTTCACTTTGCCTCAAAGTAAGTGTTACACCCTCTAAAATTATACTTTGGATTAACTTAAAAAAATTGATGTAATTTGTTACAGCTAATTTTTTTAGTTTTTCTCAAATTGTATTTATGATTTAGTTAAAACCATAAATTTTGATTAATGTCAAACCTAAAGTTTAATTTTTTCCAACTCAACGTTTTACCTTAAACCAAAGTACACAGCAAAAACTCCAGTGTTAAATTAACACTCAAGAGTGATGAAGTTAATGAGATAATTAAGTGATTAATTGAGTGATGATTGACCATTATTGAAGACACCTGATGTTAACAAGCAGAATCACTGAAGGAGAAAAATCTCAAATTGTAAGTTACCATTATGGTGATGGGTGTTTGCTTTAGTTGGGCTCTTGACCCTTATATGTTTACTTTAGATTTTGTTTGGCGGTTGTATCTGAGTTATAACTGCCAGATGAACAAAGAAAAAAAAAGTGATCTGATGGTGTTGGTTATATTATGACAATCATCATTTGAACTTGATCACTGAACTCATTAAGATCGTTATTTCTGACATAGGTTTATGTTGTTGATTACAGCATAACTGTGATTCTGCATAAATATCCAGAATTTTAGATATAATACAAAGGATTTCTTAAAAATTGAAAAAAAAAAAAAATCTTTCTTTTAGGCACACACAGACGTCAAGATTCAGTCTATGCATCTCAACAATGGTGAGGAGCAGAATATTCAATTAGGAAAAGTAATTGCATAGACAATTCAGATCATAATTAATTCATACCGCAATGCATGATGGGAGCCATTAATGAGTTGTGATTGGTTGCAGCCACTGCAACATGCTTTATTATTGTCACCATTGTTGAGATTCACAGGCTGATTATTGATGTCTGTGTTTCTAAATAAATACATTTGAAAGTGTTTTGATCAGAACAATGTTTATTAAATATTTTGGATTATATGAAAAATTCTGAAAATCATATACTGTAGAATCACAGAGCTGCTGAAATTAACAAGTTACACTAAACTATCTCAATAAGTTTTTCAGATCACAGCATGATTATGTCAAAACATAACCAACACTATCAGATCACACTTTTCTTTGTTCATTTGACTGTTATAAATCAATAACAGCAGCCAAACAAAATCTAAAGTAAACATATAATGGTCAAGAGCCCAACTAAAGCAAACACCCATCACCTTAATGGTAACTTACAATTTGTGATTTTCTCCTTCAGTGATTCTACTTGTTAACATCAGGTGTCTTCAATAATGCTCAATCATCACTAAATTAATCACTTAATTATCTCATTAACTTTAACACTCTTGAGTGTTAATTTAACACTGGAGTTTTTGCTGTGTACTTTGGGTAAAGGTAAAACTTAAAATTTTGGTTTGACATTAATCAAAATTTATGGTTTTAACTAAATCATAAATACAATTTGAGAAAATCTAAAAAAATTAGCTGTAACAAATTACATCAATTTTTTTAAGTTAATCCAAAGTATCATTTTTATCAGTGTATGCAGGTTTGGAATTCCCTACAAGCCAAGCCTAAACAAAATACTGGTGTTTCCTTATAAATTTTGATAAAGAATTTTATTTTATTTTGTTGCTTTGGGGTAGGAACGCGAACGAATTTCCCGAAAACACCTTATCTGTAGAGTGGTAGAGGGATCCTCCATAGGGAGAGACTAGTTGGCACTTCAGCACTGCGTTGTCATCGGTCCAGGCGAAGGTCCTTCGTCAGATCTGGATACGGCCTGGATCCGGCAGGCTGCGGGAAAACCTCGGGATAAACACAGACACTAAAATTAGCGTAGATGCCATTCTTCTTATGATGTAACGAGTACATCAGGATTTATGGGAAGTGTTCCCGGTTCCGGTTGACCTAATCTATGCAGCCTAAAATTATAGAAGTCTATAATGTATTATGTGAATGCTAGGTCAAAGAGATGTGTCTTTAATTTGGCTTTGAACTGACAGAGTGTGTCTGCTTCCCGGACAATGTTAGGAAGACTGTTCCAGAGTTTTGGTGCTAAATAGGAAAAGGATCTACCGCCAGCAGTCGATTTAGATATTCTAGGTGTTATCAACTGGCCGGAATTTTGAGATCGTAATAGACGTGAAGGACAATAATGCGTTAAGAGCTCGCTCAAGTACTGCGGAGCTAAACCATTTAGTGCTTTGTAAGTAATCAGCAATATTTTAAAATTTATGCGATGTTTAATAGGGAGCCAGTGCAGTTTTGACAGAACCGGGCTAATATGGTCATACTTCCTGGTTCTGGAAAGAACTCGAGCTGCTGCGTTGTGAACTAGCTGTAGTTTGTTTATTAAGCGTGCAGGGCAACCACCCAGTAGAGCATTACAATAATCTAGCCTTGAGGTCATGAACGCATGAACTAATTGTTCCGCATTTGTCAATGAGAGCATATGGCGTAATTTAGATATATTCTTAAGATGGAAAAATGCAGTTTTACAGATACTAGACACGTGACTTTCAAATGAAAGATTGGTATCAAAGAGCACACCCAGGTTCCTAACCGACGACGAAGACTTAACAGAGCAGCCATCAAGTGTTAGACAGTATTCTAGATTATTACGTGAGGAAGTTTTTTGTCCAATAATTAGAAACTCTGTTTTTTCAGAATTTAGAAGTAGGAAATTACGAGTCATCCAGTTTTTTATATCAGCTATGCATTCTGTTAATTTTATGAATTGGTAAGTTTCGTTAGGTTTTGAAGAAATATACAGCTGAGTATCGTCAGCATAACAGTGGAAGCTAATGCCATGTTTCCTAATGATATCTCCTAATGGTAGCATGTACAGAGTGAACAGCAGCGGTCCTAGTACTGAGCCTTGTGGTACGCCATACTGAACTTGTGATCGATGAGACATCTCATCATTTACTGCTACAAACTGATAACGGTCAGATAAGTCAAGTCAAGTCAAGTCATCTTCATTTATATAGCGCTTTTAACAACGTAGATTGTTTCAAAGCAGCTTCACAGAGATAAGCGTATAATTTAAGGTAACAGAGATTGTTTTGGCTTTATAGCAGAGTTAAGTTATTTTCCATCTAAAGTTAGTTTTGATTGATTTGCTTCCGTCGCAACGATCATTTGTTATTAAATTAGGGGCCGCTAAGACGACACCATTCCCTCTACACAGACTTTAAACGCGAACCTGTGAGAAACACTGATGGCGTTCACATGAGCATTTAGAATGAGTTCTATAGTTATGTGCGTTTGAATATACGCAGGTTTGGAATTCCCTACAAGCCAAGCCTAAACAAAGTACTTGTCTTTCCTTATAAATTTTGATAAAGAATTTTATTTTATTTTGTTGCTTTGGGGTAGGAGCGCGAAACGATTTTCCCGACAACGCCTTATCTGTAGAGTGGTAGTGGGATCCTCCATAGGGAGAGACTAGTTGGCACTTCAGCACTGCGTTGTCATCGGGTCCAGGTATGGTATGGTATGATGGTAAATGGTATGATTTAAACCATGCTAGTGCAATTCCACTAATGCCAACATAATGTTCTAATCTATTTAAAAGAATGTTGTGGTCAATAGTGTCAAATGCAGCACTAAGATCGAGTAACACTAATAGAGAGACACAACCACGATCGGATGATAAGAGCAAATCATTTGTGACTCTAATGAGAGCTGTCTCAGTACTATGGTACGGTCTAAATCCGGACTGAAAATCCTCCAGATATCATTTCTTTCAAGAAAGGAACACAGTTGTGAGGATACTGCCTTTTCTAATATCTTTGACAGAAAAGGTAGATTCGAGATCGGCCTATAATTGACTAATTCTGTACGATCAAGTTGCGTTTTTTTAACAAGCGGTTTAATCATAGCCAGCTTAAAGTTGATAATTGTAAATGACTTACAGCTGAATATACAAAACAGACACAATAATGAACATATCACTTATTAATCATCTATGAACGCATAGTCATGTTTCATAAATAATTAGTTAATCATTTACTAATCACCTGTAAATGATGTTATGAATGTTTTGTAAATTATTAGTTCATCGTTAACTAACCACTTATAAATGACGCTGTGCTGCCAACACTAGGCATTGGTTGCCCAGGCTTTAACCAATGGCCCATTTTGATAGTTGACCAAAAGACATGCGACTGTGTAAAGTTGATTAATGCTGCCCGTCAATGAAAGAGGGATTACTGTGCCGAATAGTTTATGTTCCTTAACCCTGCGAATGAGCCGCTCAACATGGACTCTCAGTCTGGCCATAGATTGTGTCTTCCTGACCTCTGGCTCAGAGAGTTGTGCTCTCTTACACAGAAAGGTAGGTATGTGGACTTCGCAGGGCACACAGTCTTCTACGAGGAAACCCTTGTCAACCATTATGGCCATAGATGGGTTTAAGAGAGGCACAATGCCAGACTGCTTCTGAATCTCTTTATCGCTGATGGCACCCTCATAGAGAGACGAAACAAAGGTTACTGCGCCGTGAGGGGCCATCCCAATTAATCCTTTAAATGTACAGTGTGATTTATAGTTGGAGAACACCTCACTCTGGAGGAGAAGAGAACTTGGTGTTTGCCAACTTATTTCGGTACAATCCAAAATAATTTGTGTGTCAGAGTAACCCTGAAAAACCTCTGGCATGTGAGATTTTACAGTCTCCTCATCCAGCCAAATACCCACAGCCCCTAGTACAGTATACAGGAAGCTAGCCCATGTATTTATGATGCGGCTAACAGTCGACTGGTGGATTTTGAATCTGTGGGCCAGATCCTTCTGCACTCTAAAAAGAGATGTGTTAAAAATGACACATGTTGTGTCAGTTTTAACACATGTAGTGAGTGTGCTCAGGGACAACACATGTTGTGTCAAATTTAACACAATAAATGTGTAAGTCATTTTAACACACAAATTGTGTCATTTTAAAAAATAAAGCGAAAGCGGCAGATGCAAAAATATTAACCGTTTAATCAATAGTCGAGTACAGAATGCATGTGCACACAAAGTACAACACAATGTCTCAAGCTCAATGACTGGACAGACTCACTGTACTGGACATTATTCAGTTATTCACGCTTCAACCCCTAATTGATAATGCTGCTTTTGACAAAAGTTCATGAAGAGATAACAGTTAACAGAGTTTGCACTTTGAATTTAATTAAAATGTAACAACTGACAAAATATTGTATATTAATAACTTGTTTTTTCACTGGTCTGTTTGTTTGAGAACATAGCAAACACTGCATACCATTCACAGTGATGGTGAGTGTCGGCGCTCAAAATGAGGAGTTGAAAACAACACAACCTGTAGAAAGAGATGTTAAAAATGACACATGTTGTGTAGATTTTAACACATGTAGTGTGTGTGCTCAGGGACAACACATGTTGTGTAGATTTTAACACATGTAGTGTGTGTGCTCAGGGACAACACATGTTGTGTAGATTTTAACACATGTTGTGTAGATTTTAACACATGTAGTGTGTGTGCTCAGGGACAACACATGTTGTGTAGATTTTAACACATGTAGTGTGTGTGCTCAGGGACAACACATGTTGTGTAGATTTTAACACATGTAGTGAGTGTGCTCAGGGACAACACGTTGTGTCAAATTTAACACACAACCTGTGTCGATTCTTAACACATCTCTGTGTTTATAAGGACTACACATTTTGTATTACCTTTAACACAACTAATGTGCCATTCCTCTTACACAGAAGTGTGTTGAATCCTTTTACACACTAATGTGTTATAGTTACACAACTTGTGTCAGATATGTGTCACATGTGACTGTAGTCGGTGTGTATCTGCCAGAGTTACTTCCTGTGTTTTTACAACTGAGTGTTTGGACGAACACTGAAACGTATTGTTAACTTGTGTTTCTGGAGTCCAGTGACGTTTAATAAAGAGTTTGTTTGAACATTTGGATGGTTTAGACATCATGAATCTACATAGACAAGCTCTTATTGAGAATTAACTGAGGTTTAGATGTTGATGTTTCATTGAATGTTTTATTTGAAGTCACCAGAATCGTGATTAATGGCTCCTTTATTTGAGCTCTTGACCCTTTACTCTTCTTTTAGCTTTTCTCTGGCTGCTTTAACTGTATTTTAATAAAATACATTTGTTATGGCGCGTGTAAAGATGATCAGATTTTTCTTGATGATGTCATAATCAACAAGTGCTGATCTGGTCAAGTTTATGAGTAAATGGATGGTGCTCATTTAATTTATTTATGTGCTGTTAGGTATAACGATCTTGTGACACTACATCATGCTATCCAGCAGTGCAGAATAATAAAAAAAATGTTTCCTGAAAATATTAATCTGCAGCAGAAACTAGTCAAACACAGACATCAAGAATCAGCGAATGAATCTCAACAATGGTGACAAACAAAAAGCTTCATGCCGCAATGCATGCTGGGAGTCATGGATGAGATTTGTACTATGGTGGCACCCAGCATGCATTGCGGCATAAAGCTTTTCGTTTGTCACCATTGTTGAGATTCATGTGCTGATTCTTGATGTCTGTTTGATACCTTAGACTGTAAGATTCTGTACGAACTGTGTATTTAAAAATTAATTTTAAGCTAAGTGCATTATGCTAATCTTTTATGTGTTACACTCATCTTTCAAATATTAAACTCTTTCTGAGCTCCATTTGAATAATCTTACATGTCCATGATGATAATATTATCATCGGAGCATATTTTTCTCGTGTTTATTTTTGCTGTTTCAAATGTGCAGATTAAATACACATTTACAGCAATCAGAGAAAACTAATGTTAAAGAGTCAATAGCTCATATAAAGCTGACACTAATCACGATTCTGGTGACTTTAAATGAAACATTCAATGAATCGTCAACACCAAAACCTGTTAATTCTCAATAAAAGCTTCTGTAGAGTCTGACAGAAATAAAGTTAATCTGGTTATTAATAACAAGTGAAAGCAGCATTTGAAAAAGACATTGAAAAAGAGGCATGATGTGATTGGCTGAAAAAAAACCACCCGTTGATCTTTAAGTTTTCATGAATTAAGATTTAATTTATTTATTTGAATATATTGCTTTATTTATTTTAGAGCATTTTATGGGATGCCATATAAAATATACCTATCATTTTTTTCATAAACACAAACTCTCCTCCACCCAGTGCTATTCTATCCAGAGTTACATTTTAACACACATTGTGTGTTAAAAATCTACACAACATGTGTCAAAATACCATCAACACATCTTGTGTGTTGTTTTTTAACACATCTCTTTTTAGAGTGTGCATCAGACCCAATGACAAGTAATTCATAAAGAGAAAAAATGTATCAATGGGTTGAAGAATCTGAAAAGAGAAAGAATTAGATGTAAGGATTTGATAAGATTATGCTATATATCTTGCTTTGTAAGAAAAACTGTAAAATATATTCACCGTTGCACTGCCAGTGTGAGGGACCTCATCATTCTTCACTACACTTCGTGCTCTTGTCACCCGTACCATCTTGCAGGTGGCTGGTTCTATCTGCTTCCAAAAGGCCATCAGGTGGGCGTGACTCGCAAACCTGTGGGACATGGGTGTTACATTTCATTACATTACATTAAGTGCCCATACACAACATTAAATTGCAAGCATGTTAGCATCCGTATTGACAGTTACTGTAAAGATCCTGGAACATTTAGGCACTAAGGTCAGAAACTGGACCACACACGTCAGTCCTTTTGCTTACTGCTCTTCTCAGTATTTTAAAATACAATGCAGATAGATCTAGATAGTTTTAGATAGATACTTTTCTCATCACAAGGGAAATTCAAGCTTTCCAGTAGCTTACAACAACACACATCACACATGCAACATTTAAACAGATAGGCTTAATAATACTAATCAATGTTGAAAGCTCTAAAACGTCTATGTTAAACACAGTGGACATTTTAATTTACCTTGTGAAGAACCTTATGTCATCATCTGATCCAGAAAACCGCCCCAAGCAGAACTTGTTGCTGATAGATATCTCCTCTATTAGGTTTCGGAGTCTTGCTATCTCTTCATGAAGTTCTTCAATGTGGTTAAGAGACATATCCAGCGCAGCAGGTTCACTACTGTCGCAGTAGTCATGGTCAGGAGGATAGTCCAATTCCACAGATGGATCGTGCGTGGTTTCTGTATTGGGACGCTCGGTCCTTTCCCAAACTCCGGGCCGTGGGGCTGGCAGACTGAAATTGTTCCACTGAAAAAGCACAGGAGCAGCTCCCTTCTTTAGACGTCTGCGCCCAGCTGGAGTCGGAGGCTCTATCACGTCTTCACTTTGAAGGTGTCGGCTGCAGACTCGTGTGTTTGTTGTAAGAAACTTGTCTCGTCGGATGTTAATCACCCACCGTTTATGTAATTCAATGTCTTTGGGAAAAGTAAAAAAACTAACTGAAGAATTGCATGTTGCAGACACTGCATCAGCAGTGGTGGCTAGAAGAGCTGTCTTCCCGCCTTTGAAAGGACAATTTTGTACGTTTACATGTCATCGCGTTATCAGTCAAGACGAAGTACAAGTAAAAAACATTAACATAAACAACACAAAAACGACGAAAATGAACAGTTTTGGGTGTTTTGACGACAAGCATTCAATGGTAGCACTTCACTCTACAATAACCGGATGTTTACAACCATCCTGAGATTAAACCGGAAATACGTCATGCTCGCCAGTGCATACCGCCTATTCAAACAAGATGAAAAGAGGATGACATGTTCTCTAGGTGCCCCTTTTATACCTCCGGGTCGCACTAGTTGTACGATTGCTGTGATTGGCTAAGCTTTCAGACACCAGTTCACGCGGAGGCGTTCTCCATAGCGTCGTTGAAACAGTGCGAGTTCCCTTTCGAAAGGGAGCTAATGCGTCACACTCTGGGAGTCAGCATAGTATTTGTGTCTGAAAATAAGTATGCTTAGTTTTTTGGTAATTTAGACTTTTATTTACCTTAATCTAATCTAGTTAAGTGGATTAAGGCAACAAGTTTGCACAATTTAATTAAGTAAAATGAACAAATGTACTTTCACTGATTTTTACTGAATCCCCTGTTGTCCATGTTACTTAACAAATGCATGCAATTCCTTGAACTTAAATATAAGAAGTTGTGTCTATGAAATTTTCTCTCGGTTTCACAGACAAGGCTTAAACCTAGTCCCAGGCTAAAATGCATGTTTGAGATGTTTTATCTAAAAGCCATTGTTTTATCGATGCACACCAGTAATGTTATTATTTTTTTTGCTGTTGGACAGTAATTTTTTTCAAATCTGAGTCAAACCACGTTTGTAGGTGGTTTGAAATGCGATTCTAATCAGATTTTTTACAGCTGCGTCTCAGTGTGGACGCTCTGACTGCTCAACTCGTGCTGCGTTCCAGTCCACTGTTAGACACGCACTTGCGAACTTCCCTAAGCACTTCCCCTCGGGGGAATCCCTGCCGCCATTTTGAAGTGCGTTCCACTTCGTGAAGTGGACGAGGGAAGTTTATATGGACAGACCCTCGTTCCCTCGATTTTGACCGAGGGAGCGAGTCTGCTTCAAATGTACACTTCAGGCACCTATATGTCCCACAATGCAACACGATTGTGACGTCACCGCATATCTCGCCTAATCACCACCACACAGACAACTCTATGATATATTAATTATCATTTTTTAAATTTAAAACAACCCAAACACACCTATAAACATTTGGATGCTGCATTAAACAAATTCTTAAAGGGAAAAAAATGTACATAATAAATCAACTCCACAGCTGATTCCAAGTGATCAAGGGCTTATCCAGTTCAGCCCATTGCAGTTTCCGCCAGTAGTGGGCACTCGCAATGACGTACATCCAAGTGAACGAGACGGAGGGAAGTTAGCGAGTGAAGGGCATGACAATTTTGGACTGGAACGCAGCATCGGATTTCAAATCATCTTTTGCGTCACTCCTACCGCGACACAACGATACTGTCACAACCATTGTCGGAAATGCCGTAAGTATTCATACGGTATTTAAATGGTATGTCCAAAGAATTTGACACAATACCAGTCTCCTGCGTTGCTGAGTTTTTCTTGCATGACAGAGTTCTGCACCACGACTCGACGGGGGACTTCGTTCAGACTGTCAGTTCAAATCCGATTTATGTGCATAACCGATTGAAATCCGATCAGATTTAGCATGTGTTCACGGCAAAAAATCACATGAAATGCAATTTTTTTTCTCAAATCCGTTTCAAGCTTCATCCATATGCGGTTTGAAATCTTTTTCAAATTGCATTTCTGGAAATCCGTTTCAGTCTGAATGCTCTGATCTGATTTTGCGTGGTTTATGTGACTTTCTCATGCCACAAAACGTAAACATCAGACGTTGTTATATGCCACATGCTGAAAGTCGCTGCCAAAATAATGCTGTGTTTTTGCAAAGTGCTGGACGAGCAGGAAATGACAATATAACAGAGACATATTCGTAAACCGGCGGAGACGACGGCACGGAATAAAGCCACTCATACCAGCCCAATTCTGCCGCTGCCTCAGAAGAGACCAGCGAGGCGGCTACACGTTATCATGTTGCAAAATTTTAATTAGACAACATCTCTACTGCAAACCCCTCCATGTTGCGGTTGTTGTTGTATTTGGTGTATTCCTACCAACAACGTGCCATTGAAACCAATGCAGATATTCCAGAAAACGAAAGAGCTGCATGTACACACATCGGATCTGAACAGATACACAGTGTGGACGTCAATAATTTTAGATCAGATTCGAATAGAAAACACAAATTATCGGATTTGGACTGACAGTGTGAATGTAGCCTTATTTGGAGAGCGAGATGATCTGTTTTGAAAGCCTTGTCACATGTGGGTATTTACAGCGTTACCAAAGCAACCTATGCAGGTTATTTCTGGACACGCAAATCTTATTTGATCACTTGCAATTAATAGTACAGACTGCCTGTAAAAATCTAATTTGAGGGGGGAAAAAAATCTAATTTGCCTGCAGTCTGAACATGCTTTGTGAATTGACCCCACTGATGTAATTGCAAGATATTTACAACATTTTAGCTCAAAAGTTGTCACACTGTCAGAAATAGGGGTACAGCAGGAGTCCATTTCTGTCCCCCAAGGTACATATATGTCCCCAAGCATTAAAAGGTACAAACATATACCGTTTCTTTTAAAGGTTAAGGTAAAATATCAAAAGACAGCCTCTGCTAAGTAATTTTTATTTTATTTTTGTAAAAAAAAAAGTTTTTTTTAAGGTTTTAATGATACCTTAATCATTTAAGGTAGATTTTAACTTATCACTATATTTGAGTAGCCTTGAAATAAAGGAAATAAAAGTTTTGTAAGTCAATTTACTTATATTAAATCATTATAACTCATCAAAAACTCCAGTGTTAAATGAACTCTCCTGGGAGTTTATATGACTCCAGACTCAAGAGTGTTAAAGTGTTAAAATATGAGTGTTAAATTAACAATCAAGATTGTTAAAGTTAATGAGCTAATTAAGTGATTAATTGAGTGATGATTGAGCATTATTGAAGACATCTGATGTTAACAAGCAGAATCACTGAAGGAGAAAATATATTTTTTTAAGACACCGTTATAGTGATCAGTGTTTGCTTTAGTTGGGCTCTTGACCCATAAACTGTTAACATTAAAGTTTGTTTGGCTGTTGTATGTGAGTTATAATGGCTAGATGAACGAAGAGAAAAGCTGATCAGGTGGTGTTGGTTATGTTATGACATAATCATAATTTGACCAGAATCACTGATCTCATTTAGAGTCTAATCTCTGACTTAAATGTATATTGTTGATTACAGCATCACTGTGATTCGACAGCATAAGATCCAGAGTTTTTGAAATAGTCTCTAAAGGATTTCTTAAAAGTTGTTCTGATAAAACAAATCTTTCTTTTAGGCACACACAGACATCAAGAATCAGTGTATGAATCTCAACTATGGTGACAAACAGAATATTCAATTAGGGAAAGGAAATTAGTAAGACAATTCAGATCATAATTTATTCATACCGCAATGCATGATGGGAGCCATGAATGAGTTTTGATTGGTGGCACCCAGAATGCACTGCAACATGCTTTATTATTGTCACCATTGTTGAGATTCACAGGCTGATTATTGATGTCTGTGTTTCTAAATAAAGTATTTTTCAAAATCTTTTGATCAGAACAACTTTTAGGAATTTTTAGATTATATTGAAAATGCTGAAAAACTTTAGCTGATTTTGCTGATACAGTGTTGCCGTAATCAACAATATACATTTAAGTCAGAGATTAGACTCTAAATGAGATCAGTGATTCAGGCAAACTATGATTATGTCAAAACATAACCAACATCACCTGATCAACTTTAGATAATGCTTTATGGATCAAGAGCCCAACTAAAGCAAACACTGATCACCACAACGGTGTCTTAAAAATTATATTTTCTCCTTCAGTGATTCTGCTTGTTAACATCAGGTGTCTTCAATAATGCTCAATCATCACTCAATGAATCACTTAATTATATCATTAACTTTAAGACTCTTGAGTGTTAATTTAACACTCATATTTTAACACTTTAACACTCTTGAGTCTGGAGTCATATAAACTCCCAGGAGAGTTCAATTAACACTGGAGTTTTTGCTGTTGGACCTCAAGGTACATATATGTACCGTTTCTTTTAAAGGTTAAGGTACAATATTGTACCCTTGAGGGTACAGCCCCAGTGACAAGCCATTGTACCCCTAAAGGTACAATTATGTACTTTATTTTCTGAGAGTGCATATCGTGAATATTTAATGTACATTTACATGAAATCGATTTTTTTTTTATATATATACACGCTTTATATGTTAAGAAATGGTGTTTTACCAACTTTATGTCTGTGGTGGGTGTGGAAAAGAGGGAATTCTACTACTATTCTAACTAGTTTCTGTGTGTAAAGGTCACGCAGGTGATTGTTGATCTGGCATTATTATACAATACTATTATTATTGATGAAGATGTTGCTGATGCTGATAATGATTAGGGGGGATGGGTTGCATCTGATGATCATGAGCTCTACAGTAAACAGTGTAACTCTGAGCATGTCCCGCAGAGCTCATGGCATGTCCACCCCCTCCGCGGACTCCGCGCTGCCCCTTTATCTGCAATCATACTGAGTGTGAGAGTCACCCAGCACAGGCTGAGCACAGGACTGAGGAGGACAGGAGAGGCAGGAGCCATGGCCGTGTTCTCTGCGCTTCACTTACTCTTTCTGTTACAGCTGGTAACATCGGCACTCGCCCAGGTAAGAGATGCGGGACGATCGACTATTAACCGGCCGCTTCTGCTCATTGCTTGGGATCTTCATCCATATTTAACGGGTCGATTGATTGCTGCCTATAATAATATCCAGGCTGAGAACTTAAGCGCATTGTGGAAACAAGATCAGTTAACATCAGTGGGTAGCTAACGAGTTTGTATGTATGAAAGTATTCACCTTTTCGTTTATAAACGCTTTTCAATGCATTGTTGACTGACTGTATGTACGCACTGTAAAAGTGCAGCGATTTCTACCTGACCCTTCAATATGATATGTAACTTCAAGTTAACGTCAGATATCTTACTTCAATAAATCTCATCATTTAGATGTTACAACGTGAGGAAAAAAACAGTTTACCTTACGAAACATTTTTTTCACAGTGTAACGTGATCGCCACACAATGGCATCGTTGTGAGAACTTTGCAGTGTTTGCCACTTAACTCATCTCACTTCATTTGTGCTCATAATGTTGGTCATTTTTTGCCTGAATATTTAAAACTGCCATTTGAATCCCTTTGTGACCAGTTAGTTCACACTGATAAACAGATTTATTTTGAGTTTTTAATTGTAGTCGTGTTTGGACAGGAGGGCAGTTCCTGGGAAACATACACTAGCCTATATGAGCTGAGAACAAAACACCTGTTTGATTTCTTTCTGTTCTTTTTACAATTCCTCTTCTGATTATTCTCATTCCTGATTTTGTGTTTGCATCTGCTGCAGAGGCCGGGTCCTCGAGGCACACTGGGAACGCCGGGGCCACCAGGACCCCCAGGGAAAGATGGCATCGATGTGAGTTTAGACACAGACACATTATATCTATATTCCATTCCCTTTAGTAGTGTTTATTAGCTTCACATTTTAGCCGAAAAAGCGAAAGGAAAAAACTTCGAAACATTTGTTTTTGACAGATTTTTAAAAATGTCATTATGTGAATTAAATAACTCTCATCATTAATCTTCACGATTGGCAAATTCGGGGAAAAATTATTTCATTGTCTAAACACCATTGCATTGCAATGTAATGGTTTAACTGTTTAGGCAAGCCATGAATCCTTACAGCCGTTTACTTGTTAAAGGAAAAACTCTCAGGAATTTACGCATGCAAACGATGAAAGCTGTGAATGTTTCCTCAGTAAACGAAAATCTGCTTAGTAGGCTGTGGCAGTGCAGTGACAGAGAGCCCATTCATTCAGCCTCAAGTCAAACACACGCGTCTAGAGTTTCCCCGACCCCCTCCAGCTCTCTCTCCTTCTCTCCTCTGTGTTATTCAGCTCAGAGCAGCTTTCCAACACAACCTATGTTCATACAGACACACTTTATGACTGTAGATGAGTGTCTAATGTAGTTATGATTGAGAAACTCAGACACTGTGATCTCTGCAGGGAAAGCCTGGCCCTTCTGGACTTCCCGGAAAGCCTGTGAGTATCTCCTGATCTTCTGTCAGATCTTCTCGTAACTTGTGAACCCTAGCACTGATTTACTTTGCTGGTGCAGTGCTAAAGATGCCTCACATCTCTGATGATTCAATGCTTCTCTATGTAGATTTTGTATCAGTAATGAGGTAGACTAGAGTGTCATTTTTAAGCCCGTCCAGTGTCGACAGCAGCCAAAGCATACTGCATTACGGCCAAAGACTAAACATGAATCTTTTTTTGTGAAGATGCAATAAATGACATGTAAACATAAAATCGAGACACTGATCATATAGTGTATGATGCTGTTTTACATCAGTTTGTGTTTGGATGGCAGGGGCCGAAAGGAAAAGCAGGTGTCCCTGGAGCCGCAGGGAAGCTGGGACTGCCTGGCCTTCCTGGTGTGGATGTAAGTCAAGAAGTAACAGCAGCATTTTCAGTGGCACACACTAACTCTGGGGGATTTTTAACCTCATTTATATAAAGGAAATCATTTAAGCACTGTAAATGTTGGCGTCTGATCATGAAACCGTCATGTCCTGTAGGGTTTGACCGGTCCGGACGGTCCAGCTGGCAAAGATGGACCCCCAGGAGTAGCAGTAAGTAACTCTCCGTTATTTATAAGCTGAGTCCCTCCACACCTGAACATAATCTGTTCACCCACATTTCAGTTTGGAAGTGTCTTTGTGGCTAAAGCTCTTCTGCTGTAGTATGTGTCTCTGAATCTCTTTTTATTTAAGGGAACCTATAATGCCCCTTTTTACTAGATGTAATATAGGTCTCTGGTGTCCCGAGAATGTGTCTGTGAAGTTTCAGCTCAAAATACCCCACAGGTCATTTTTTATAGTATGTCTGGGGAATTGGATTTTGGTTTGTGAGTAAAAACACGCCGTGATCGTGTGTGTACCTTTAAATGCAAATGAGCTGCTGCTCCCTGCCCATTTTCCAGAAGAGGGCGGAGCCTTTACAGCTCATGCTTCAGATACTTCACACCAACAAATCTGGAGAATCTTACGCAGCTAAAATGTTAGAAATTATGTTTAATTAATAAAGTTCGTGAGGAGCACATTCAGATAATCTACCCAATCAGTGTGAAAGGAGGCTTATACAGAGCCGACTAACCTCTGTTCTACGATTTTCTGTTCTACTGTTTTTCCAGCATCCCTCCTCCTAGCCAGGGATGGGGGTGGGTGCTCTGGGTTCGGCCAAATTCCCCGCTCGGAGCCCTCCTCTTCGACAAATACACATATTTTATACTATATCTGATTATATGTAAGTGTGAGCTCCAGTTTTGTTCTTGTGAAGTATCCGAAGCATGAGCTGTAAAGGCTCCGCCCTCTTCTGGAAAGGGGGCAGGGAGCAGCAGCTCATTTGCATTTAATTGTACAAACACGATAACGGCGTGTTTTTGCTCACACCAAAATAAGGGAAATTGGACATGCTATAATAAATGAATCGCCAGTAGTGGTGTCCTGCCTTACATGTTCAAACCAGAGTCGGACACTGATGGAGAGACTTCCAAGGAAGAAGTTACAATGTTTTTGAATGTTGTTAGTTGATGAATTTATGTAGTTGTTGTGGAGTTAACTTTATTCAGCTTATCGATTAGCATGTCCCATGATCATCTATGAATTGTTGTACATGTGCTCATGTGGGAACTGTAGTTGGATGTTGGTATCGATCCATCTTTCAGAATCAACTTTTGTGCAAATCCAGTGTTGAACTGACCCTCGTTTGCCAAGCAAAACTCCTTTGTAGTTTTGATTTTCAAACAACTTTTTGTGGTCATAAATCATGTCTTCAGAACAGTGTGCAGCCACCAGCAGATCCTTAGGCAGTTTTAATGAGGATCAGGTGACTTCTGATGAATTCCTCCTAATCCAGCTTGGAATGTGAAGTCCTCTTCCCACCACAGGTTTTCTTTTAATTAGTTTCTCGGAATCAGCTGAAATCACCATCATTCTGTGTGGCTGATAGCAGTGAGCTGTGAATTGGGAAGTTAATGTGATATTTAATAACAGAGAAGATGTGTTGCATAATAGATGACATTAGCTGACACTGAGCCTCATACTGAAGGACGGGATTTACGTTACTGTGATCCTCATTATGAGGCTATTCGGCGAGAGGCGTACTGTTGAGAAATACTAATATTTCTATTATCAACCCAATTTTGTGTAAAAACAACTCCATCTAATCAAATAGTGAGAACAAAAATGAATTGTCACATATGGAATGTTACATAGAGAAATGTGTTGTTTACGACTAAATTTCTGTATATAAGAAATCTAGAAGAAAATAGATAATACGATCAAAACCGTAAAGGCTGCAGTGTTTGGTCCCGTTCAGTAACCCTGCACCCACAGCACTTCACAGAACACCCGACCCGACCCGAACCACACCTGAAGTCAATCTACCACATCAGGTAGACAAGAAATATTCATTTCCTCATGTAACTCAGGCAATCAAACCAAAATTAGGTAGTCTGAGTTGATGCATTTAAGAAATATAGACACGCAGCCCAACACTGTCATAATTAACAGAAAACAATAATCTGTTGTGTAAACAGGCTTGGGAGGGTTACTTTAAAAATGTATTCCGTTACAGTTACAAATTACTTCCTAAAAAAAGTATTCAGTAACGTAATCCAAGTACTATAATATGAAAGTAATGTAACTGATTACTTTTGGATTACTTCAAGGTCACGTATATAAATAAAGTCAAGCAAGAAGAAATATTATTAAAAAAAAAAAACAACAACTTTTATTTATTAAGAATTTGGTCCAGTGTACAATATTTGCAAAATATACACACAGGCCTGAATATATATATTTATGTAAAGGGCTATACAGACATCTAGTGGCTAATGTATGGTATTACAGATTATTTTATTTTTAACTAAAAAAAGCAGCAGTGATTCAATCTGCGGGAGATTGTAGAAAGCTGTTATTTGCGCAAGCACCAGCGCGTGGCACACGTGAGTCATTACTGGCAACAGAACCAGGAACTACTGTATAATCAAGCAGCGCTTAATATAGTGGTATTATGCCAAAATACTTATTTATTTAGTTTCAAATGAAGCCATTGTAATCCTGAAAGTATTCCCCCTTTTTTCAAAATGTAACTATAATCTGATTACTACGTTTTTTGACGTAACTGTAACGGATTACAGTTATTGGATTTTTGTATCCTGATTACATAACGCCGTTACATGTATTCCGTTACTCCCCAACCCTGTGTGTAAACGATAACAAACTTCTACCGACGTCATGTGAACAATCATACAGGCTATTTTGAACAAATGTGCATAAATCACACCATAGGCTACACAGCCCCTTTAAGGTCTACTCTCCATAAATTAAAAGAATAAATATGAGCCTTTACTGTCATATAATTTCCTCATTTAAATGTGGTTGTCTCTTGTAAAACTCTGACATGACCGTTGATCCTCTTAGCAGTATGAACAAAAAACATATTCAAAATGTGATTAGATTATACACAGAAAGCGAGTAAAGAGCGCTCCCTTATAACAACTGAAGCTGTCAATCACTTAAGTCGCAGCTAGGGTTGGGTATCAGTTGAATCTTAACGATTCTGATTTCGATTCTGCTTATCAATTCCTAAAATCGATTCCTGTAAGGTTAAAAAACAACAACTTAGATATCATTCACATTTAGTCTTATTGCAAAACATTTATTTGTAGCTGAATATCATGAACAAACATCAACCGGCTAAAGAACGCTTAAGTTTGCCTGTGGTCTGCAAATACCATAGAAAAACAACTAGTCTAACTAATATACATTTCAAGCATTATTAAAGCATTATTAAAGACAAGTAAACACTCAGTAATTAAAAAAGAACAAAGAAAAAAATAGCAATCGCAACAAAAGATACAACTGAACAAAGATATGATTGAAATAAACTGTTTTTCAGGTGTTCAGGTACAGAAACTGTAATCAAATGTAAAATAACACTGCACTTTATAAATAAAATATACATTACAAATATAGTTACAAAAGTTATTCAGCCAAGAACGAGTGAATTTTCTCTTTGTCTTGTGTTGTTTGATTAGTGTTATTGTAGAGACGGCATCAGGAATATTAGACTCACGGATCCAATATACTGTTACACACACCTCGTCTCGCGCTTCAATGGTTTAAAATCATATCGAAATGCTCACAAGGGAATCGATAAGAGGAATCGAAATTTTTATTTCATAACAAGTATCTGATTCCTGACCTCAATATTCGATTCCCAACCCTAGTCGCAGCCCTATTGGCTACAATGCTCAACGCTAATTAGAAGCAAGTAATTAGAAACCTTTGGCTGTCTTCACACTACAGTGCGTGAACACAAATAAGCACGGGACCGTTTGAGAGCAGCTGCCTATCGGTGGGTATCGAATTGAGTCAAATTAGTCAGTCTATTAGTGTCTATTGATTCCTGACCAGCCGTTACATCAACTATTGATGGGCTGGTTAACCCCCTGCATGCCCTTCCGTTACGCCACTGCCGGGAGCTATAGTGTTGACAGCTGACTGTGGGATGCATGAGAACGAGTAGTATGTCACTCACAGCACAGGCTCTGTGTGCAAGAGCGTACAGTCAGTTCTGACGCTGTGAGTTTGAGTGGCTCCTTCATTGGGGAACATGTCGTCTGTTTCTCAGCTGCCAACTGAGACTTACTATTATTATTGTGTTGTTTTTGTAGGGAGACCCAGGACCTCCCGGACCAGATGGACCCCCTGTATGTGCCAAGCATGAGTAAATCCACTGTAAACACAGTCATATCACACTTCAATCACAGGATTAAAAGAGTAGTTCTTCAGTCACACCTGAAAAGTGTAGCTTCTTTATCATATGAAAGTCTCATAAACAATTCAAACCGACACCATTTTCTCATGCAAACAGACCACCATCATTACTGACACTCTCAAAACATCAGGAAAAATGCAGTATGATGTCATGATAACAAACATTCCCAGGGCTATTCATGAGATGTCCTCTCTTGTCGTCCCCAGGGAAGAGGCAGACCAGGAGCTCTGGTGAGTACAGCCTGTCCGAAGCAAGGAGAAGAGGAAGAATTAGCCCAATAATGGCCCTGCGGTCTCAGTTCATGTGCAGCCACCATGAACCCGGGGCCTAATATTGATTCAGTATATTATCCAGCATGGATACTCCACAAATGTAAATGCGTTTGCTCTTCTCTGATCTCAGGGTCTTGCTGGAGAGAACGGGCTTCCAGGTGGAGCAGGACCTCAGGGGCCGCCGGTGAGTGCGCAAAAATATGTTGTCGTTCATTTGTAATGGATCTACTAGAACGCTGTCTACACTACACACATGAAAAGCACACGTTCAGGTACAGTGATCAGTGATGCTGGTCTGTGATTGGTTGTAGGGGCCTGAGGGTCTTCCAGGACTTCCTGGTCCTGCAGGCTTAGATGGACCTCCTGTAAGTACTTGCATCTCAAACTAAAAGTGCAGAAACACATTTATTTTATTTTAATAATCCAGTTTTATATATCATCCTCCTCCTTTTAGGGACTTCCAGGAACTCTTCCTGAAGGCAATGGAGATCTGCTGGTGAGTTAAAACCCCTGTACCGTCCTCCAACACTGTGTGTCCAGCATACACACATCCATCTTCACATGTACGGTCTTACACAGTGTTGAGAGCTCTATTGTAAGTGTAATCCCGTTTTCAACACACATCTCTATTTTCTGCATCTGAAGGAAGAGTTTTCTTAATAGGAAGGATACATCTTCAGCGGTCTTGTTTTTCTTTGCATGCAGATTGATTGCATCATTGTCTTGTTTGTAGTGTCCGGCCATCTGTCCTCCGGGTCCTCCTGGACCGCCCGGGATGCCTGGATTCAAGGTACTCATGATGATAAAAGCATGTATCTCTCATTACAGAAGATATCACAGATTGCTGAGCTGCTTCTGTTTTCATTTAGGGTCATACAGGTCATAAAGGAAGCAAGGGAGAGCTGGGGAAAGACGGTGAGAAGGTGAGATTTTACCACCCTTGGAATACATTGAAACACCATTCTAAAACTTTCCAGAAATTGCACTGAAACGTTTTCAGAAATGTAACAGAAGCAGAAAACAGCTTGTTGTAATGTGTTTCTATCTGTGTCTCTTCCCATCAGGGTGATCAGGGGCCGCCTGGTGCTCCGGGAATCCCAGGGACAGTGGGATTACAGGTGGGAATAATTCACACGCTGTTTTACTCTACCTCAGCTAGACATGCTACACTTACCAAGGCCTTAACTATCTCTTGAACATTTGGGGGAGAATTAAAGGGAATAAAGAAAAATATAGCAGGAAAAGAGTTTATTGTAATCAATTTAAATTATTTTCAAATAAATTTACACACATTCACTCTTAACCCTCTTTGGTATGCATTATATTTTTTTCAAATATTACATGAAATACATGAAATTACATAAAATAGCATACATTTCAATCAATTAATCATCATACTAATCCAAAAAGATTTTTTGAAAAAAAGATTTTTGGGGGGATACTTAGGGAAATATGGCAACGCTGTACCACAATGGAAAATGTAGTTTTTCTATAAAATTATTATTGTCTTTTCCGTTTAATTGCACATTTCTTTTAGAAATTGATAGATTTATATACTTGGAACTCATGCAAACCAAAAATAAGTAGATCCATATCCCTAAGATTTAATCCCAATCATTCCCAATCATTTGGCTAACTCATCCTCACTCTCATCACATGGAAGAGCTAACTCTGCACTCAATATTGCCCTTTCCTTAAAATATTGCTGAATTCATTTTCTGAAAAGAAGAAATCATTTTGTTATTTATACATAAATACAACTATACTACAATAAACACTTCAAATAAATAAATAACTGCAATCATATTATTGAGGCTACTATAAAAAATCCCAATGGGAAATACATTACTGCAATTCCACTGTGGTAAAGCGTTGCCATATGTTAACACTGATATTTTCTCAATTTATAGTAAAACTGTGTTAGACAAAGTTGATTTGTGAATAAAAATATTTCATTTATTTATTTATAAAAATATCTAATTTACTTATCAAATATGCTGCAAAACAATCCCCCTTTAGAAGAGATGTTTAGAAATGAGGTTAAAAGAGCATTTTGTGGTGCTCTTCAACAGCAGATAATGAGCAGCAGGTGCGAGTGCACTTCAGTTTTTTGCTGAGGAGCCGAGCCGATGAGCGGGTCGCAGCAGATGTGGCGACGGGACGGACGTCTCCGTTCCCTCCTTCAGGGAACGAGGGTTACCATACGTAACCGAGACGTTCCCTATCAGTCGGTCACTCTTGTTGTACGTCGTGAGCAAAGCCAGGGCTGGGTCTGCCTCCTCCAGGGGCAGCACTTGCAGGTTCACCACCTGGTCCCTGAAGGGAGTGGTAGGAACCTTGGGCACATGGTTGTCTAGGCACGATTCGTCGACTCAAAAGCAGGTCCTTCAGTGCCTTGGCCTGATGGACCTGCAACAACGCCATGGCGTGTATGGTAGATGCCCACAGGCCTTGTAAGCCTTGCCGGTTAAGTCCGACAAGCACTTACAGGCCCGGGAAGGGAGACACGATTCTCCGCACCAAGTGGTGTTAGGGCACAGTTGCATAGCAATGGCCCGCTCCACTGATGGGATATGCATGTAACCCATAGCCGCCCCGCCATCAAGGGCGGTGAGGGAGGAGGAGCCACTGGGACGGTTTCTGGCAGTAAAAGGTGCCGTCCGCGCCCCGGGAGCTCCTCATGCTCCTCCAGCCTCGAAGGCTTGGGACACGGTGGAGGGTTCCACACGAGCCCGATCCTGTTGGCGGCCTGGGAAAGCATGGCCATCATCTCTGGGTCCGACTCGGGCACGAATCGTCATCTGCAGAGAAGTCTGACCCATCCTCCGATGCAGCGACGTCGGCTCTACTGGCTGCGGAACGTGGGAGGCATGAGGGTTCCTAGGGGGTTGGTTCCCTGAAGGAAGCGTTCTCACCATAACCCTCAGGTCACCTGCACTACTGCCTGAAGCAACCCTCGGAGGAGGGTTAGATCGCGGCAGAGGCACAGGGACTCCGCCCCTTTGCAGGAACGAGAGTCTCGACCGAAGCTCCGAGATGGTCGTCTTCCCACAATGGGTACATGACTCATCCACGAACACTGCCTCAGCACGTTCAATACCCAGACACGAGATACAGCACTCGTGACTATCCCGTGATCCCAGGTAACCACCACATCCAGAAACACACAGGTAGAGTGGCACCTTTAAAAAGACGCACACTGCCTGTGTAAGCTCTTTTAGAGACTGCTCTCCTTGGTGCTGAAGCACGCAAGGAATGTGCACATGTCGTGCGCTGTCTCTCTTGCTGGCGATCTTACCAGCCGTGAAAACAGCCTTTCAGCACTCTCATGGCGCACCTTACCAGCTGTAAGAACAGCTTTTTTGTTTTTGCTCAATCGAAAAACAAAAAAGACAGAGAGAGAGAGATCGATCACGCTGCCGTGCTGTATCGCCCGCACCAGGGGCCTCATGTACAAAGACTTGCGTTGAATTCATACTAAAACATTGCGTACGGACAAAGCTGTAAATGTACACACACAAAAAAAACAGATGTATGAATCTCTGAGTACGAAGGATCCCACGCATATTCTCTTTGTACATTCCAATTAACGTAAAATTGAGTGCACATGCACGAGCACAACGCCCCACCCAGTCTCCTCCCTTAATTAAATCAATTTAAATATGGTAATGAGTCCACTTTGGCAAAAGAAAGCAGTAAGAAAATGGCTAAAGCAAGTGGCAAGAAACGAAACTTTACAGAAAGTGAATTGGAGGTGCTACTATCGGAGGTAGAAACTAGAAAAAATATTTTATTGGAACTTTGTCCTCTGGAATTAATAACAAAAGGAAAAAATATGAGCGGGAGAGTTTGGCTGATGCCGTCAATGCGGTGGGATCTGAAAGTCGCACTGTAGAGTAGACTGAGTACAGTTGAGACACTTTTTGCGTTTTGATTTTTCACACAAAAACAGATACTGAAAAGAAGTGAATTTCCACATGACATTTCATTAGCTTGTAGACTAAGATATTATCAATCAATAATACCCACAAGTACTTTATATTTTCCACAATTAGCTCATAAAAATAAGGTGCTTTTTGTCTCAACCTTGTCTCATCTGTACCCATATGTGGTACAGTTGAGACAGTGCATGGTACAGTTGAGACACCCATTTCTAATGATGTACAGGTAACTAACCATTCATTGTAAATATAAAAAATAAAGACAAATAAAAAAATAACAATTGGGCAACATTTTTGTTTATTCATCCATTTATATTCATTCATTTTATTTAAATTAGCACTGGCTAAAATGTATAAAGCAGGAACAAGATATGTAACAATATTTATTAATAATACACAGTTTAAATATCACAAATATCAAATTTTATTTTCATTTGCGTCCTATGATGGCTAATTATGACGTTTAACCTATTATCATAACACTGAACAACTAAACAGTGTGTTTCCTAATAGAGCTCTATCGGGGGTACAGTAGATACACGTGTGTCTCACTCTCAACTATCCCCCGCTGGCCACCTCACACATTTCTCTAGATTTTGCAATAACCTTGCATGACACAATACCATGAAATATGCCAGTTTTTAGGGCACAGTATAACGTTTGTGGTGATACAAGTTACGTTTAACAGTCACATACGGATAATAAGCTATTCATTGTGGAGAGTGCATGGTGAAGTGAACGTCATATCTTAGAAAAAAAACTTTTCCCGATATCTTCGGATCGGAGATGCGTCCGTTGTTCAAATTTCCGGTGTCTCAAGGTGTTTATTTAAGGTGTCTCAACTGTACACAGTCTACCCTAAATGACCTTAAAAAGAAATGGTCTGATATAAAGGTGAACATTAAACCAAAGCTGCCATTGCCATAGACTAAGGGTTGTATCAATTTGCATATGCTTTTATATGTTCTTACTTAATTGCATAATTGATAGAATATTCCCATAAGGCTTGTGTGAAAATATATGTCAATTATTTTATAAATTGCAAATTAATAGTAATTCTTCCCACAGGTGGTAGAACCATTCGTTGTGTAATGTTTGCAACTTCACTTCATTGCCTGTAAGAGTCGCCAACGGACAAAAACAATGAGAAATGTACGTACGCCAGACATGAAATTGGCGTGGAGGAACGCACATTCTCGCGTTAATTTCACTGTTAGTACATCCGACCGTGAGCGTGAAAGCTGGCGTACGCAAAGTTTTTGTGAGTACGCAAGATTGATACATGAGGCCCCAGGTGCTGGAGAGGTCCCGCTGAGAGCTTGCTCGTCTTGAAACACTCTGTTTGTAGAGAACACAGCATCGAAGTGCTCGGCTCCGAAGCAAAAGCTGAAGTGCAATCGCACCTGCTGCTCATTATATACCCGAGCTGCGTGGCTGAACAGCTGATGCAAATGACTGCACGCCAATATGCATTGGCTCGTTTAGTTTCACTCGAAATAGATTGAATTTCTATTCGTCGGTCACGATGTACGTCGAGAGTGACTGACTGATAGGGAACAGTAATGGAGTGCTCCACATCAGTGTTTTCCAACCTTTTTTTTTGTTGTTTCCACGGCACAGTTTTGATGAGTAAAAAAATCACATGGCACTCCACTAAGCACTAAAATAAACGAAATTGCACAAACAGGCATTGCTGCAAATAGCATATTAAAACTGGATATTATTTTAAAAATAGTAATCACATGTAATGTGAAACGAGCTTAAGTCAGGTAGGATCACAATAAGGCCATATAGGTAGCTATATGATAAAACAACAAATTTAGCTACATATCATCGCTGTTGGGCGGAAAGCTCATATTTTTAAAATAATTAAAGTCATCAAATTTGGTATTGTGGTTGTATATATGGTCAGACTATGCATGTGTCTTTATAATACTAAGATTTTATGAAAATCAAGCTCAAATGGAGTTACGAGGTTTTTGACCAGCGAATGACAGTGATATATGTTTTGTCCATCACTGGAACAGTGTCTTCTCAGGCAGTCAGTGAACTGCATTACGTTTTCATCAACTTACAGGTTATAAAGTTTATTGTAGCTATATGGGTGCTCGGTTTTTCTTGCCGTTGAATGCATTTAGACAAAATCATATGATATAAGAGATGAAGCGCTATGCATAGTATATTTAAAACAGTATATTTGGTGAAACTTGACGGCACCAGACTAAGACTCTTCAAATACAAAAAAGCACACAAAAACATTAGCCTTTAAAGACATAGTGTTTCTTGAGTAAAAATAATGCTGTACTTATTCAAACATCAGTTCTTTATTTACCCTTGCGTTGCAAACAAGCAGAGATGCTCCAAACTGTATGTGGCACTAATAGAGACAGGGTGGAGTAATGAGGTTTGACTGACAGCTTGAGGAGCCAATAGAGTCACAAGCTCTTTTAAATGCTTTTCATTGGTTTAATATTTGTAAAACTTTTTTGTTGTTGTTGACACCTGGTAATCTGATCATATTAGTGGTCAGCACTGTTTACACCTGTACTTTGGTAAAATCAAAAGTCTCATTGTTTATTTCTTTTATAAAAGCGGTATGATAAAGCCCTGTGTTAAATAGTTCTGTGTAGAAGAACACAACAGAACAGAAAAGAGTAGGATCACATATTGATCATTGCCAATCAATGGAATCTTTTAAAATGGCAAGTTCCCAAGTGTCCTATATTGGCTACTGTATTTTACAACTGCTTCAAAAGTGTCTGTGACGTGAAATGTGGTGCATTACTTTATTGAAACATAAACCCTATTGTGTGTTGTGGGAAATGGCGTAATTTTAGGAGCTGTTTTTTTCCTTCCATTCATTCTTTTGTTTGCACTGTCACTGAAGGGCTCTCGGGGGCTGAGGGGTCTGCAGGGTCCCGGAGGACCAGTGGGAGACAGAGTAAGACCTCAGTAACATCACACTACATCAAATGCATTCAGTCAGGCATATGCAGAGTGATCTCCAAACATCACTTGCATCTACTTCTGTTTGTAGGGATTGCCTGGTTTCAGAGGAAAACCTGGAACTGCTGGCGTCATTGGAAAAACCGTGAGTGTTTCACCCCTCCTTACTTAAAGTTTGCACATTATTCTCATGAATGTGTATGTTAGTGCCACAGTGAATCTCATCAGTAAAGGTTTGCTGTGTGTATCTTCTGAATAGGGTGATGCTGGTGAAAGAGGACCTCAAGGTTTCAGAGGGCCCAAAGGAGAGATAGTAAGAAAACTGTGTCATCATATTACTTATGAGATGTAGTCACTTCTAGTTCATATTCTAGGCTTGTACTTCTGTAATCTTGTCAATGTCATCCTCTCAATAGGGAAAAATCGGCCCTAAGGGAGTACCTGGAGGTGCAGGACCTAAAGGCGAACCTGTAAGGAAATGTATAATTTGCAGGCTGTTATGATGCCCGTTAGATTTCCCCTTAATAATGCTCTCTGTGGATCTTAGGGCATCCCTGGCAGGGATGGGAAGGATGGGACTCAAGGACTAGACGGTGAAAAGGTAAATGTTTTGTGCTCAGACACTTTCTTTCGCTGTGTCAGGACGCAGTGATGCTCATGGTGTGTGTTTGTGTCCATAGGGGGACGCTGGTAGACCTGGAGTACCTGGTGAGAAAGGACCTAATGGTCTGCCTGTACGTATTATCATCCATCACACTGTTGAAAAGCTAAGCACAGATTAAATATTAATATGAGAAAGGAAATATGAATAAGAGATGGTGTAGTTGATGTGTTTTTAAAATCTGCAAAGGTTTAATTCACCTTTTGGTTGATCTGTTTGATCATTTGAGTAGCTACCTCAGATGTTAGTAGCATTGTACAACTCACAACATGTGTCTGTGTATAATTCAGGGTTTGCCAGGAAAAGCTGGTGCAAAAGGTGCCAAAGGAGGAGTGGTGAGTATATCAGTCTATTTGCAACTTACCTGATAGCAAGGCTATTAATAGCTGTAATGAAAGTCAAATGTAATCAGTTTCTGGTTATTTAGAGTCAGCTGAAGGCAGTGTTGTGATAGGCTGGACAGCTGTAAATGTTGTATATTTACACACCTGATTCAGATCATCAGCTTGTTCATCAGAGATCTGTGTGAACTGAAGCTGGTCTCTTAGATGAGAGAGATGTGCAGCGCTGCTGTTGAAGAGTTGAGAAACACTGCTTTCAATCATATAGGCAGAAATATGTAAAGATTCTTGTTTTATCAGCCAAAGAGCAACATTTAGTTTCTGAGAGACAACATAAGGCATTCTCAGCAATTTATGATAATTGTTTCTAAACGTCCATTCAATGTAAAATTATGATAAACCTTATTTAAAAAAACAGTTACTGAAAATGTTTGAAACTATTGAATAGAATAAATGAAATAATAAAGACACAACTTTTGACACAACGAGTATTTGGAATTGGTATATCCCTGATCACTCAAGCATCACTTAGCGTGAAACAGTTATGTGCTTATGTAGTTGAAGTATGGTTAATTAAGAAATGTATAATGCATATAATAAAGCAAGAATGAGGACGAGATGTGTTATGTGGGAACATGACTTGATGCTTCAGTGTTTCCCAGCTCAGACTGGTTGCTCGAGGTGCTTTGTTCCCGGTATCACGTCCTCTTTGCTCTTTGGTCTAGTGTTTCTGAGTCTAAATGAATCAGACTGGAAGACCATCTGAGGTAGATTTTAACTTCAAATGGAATATAATTCAACAATCCTTCTCCATTCAGGGCAATACAGGAAAGATGGGAGAAGCAGGACCCTCTGGAGAGCCAGGTATACCTGTATGTATCTGACTTTTGACCTGATATGAACAGTTTCTGAGAGCCGTAGTGTGGTAATGCATGCTGATATTCATCTAATGTTACTGTACTTCTGAATTCTGTATGTATAATTAGGTCATTTAGTAAGAGGGTATAAGGCTATTGATACGCTGTGTGCTGCTCAGTTGATGGTTACTGAAGATGACTCCTCCCGCAGGGCGAGATCGGCATCCCTGGAGAGCGAGGAGAAGCCGGACCCAGAGGAGTGGCTGTGAGTAACAGCATGACCGTCACACTCATCAGACACAGGCTTAATTACGGCTGGGAATCGAAAATCCATTCCAATTCTAGAATCGAATTCTTGAGGTCAGGAATGGGATACTTATTATAAAATAAAAATTTCGATTTCTCTTATCGATTCCTTTGTGAGCATTTCAATATGACTTTAAACCATTCAAACGTGAGCCGACTCTGTACACACAGCAAAGTCCCCCCGGTGTTAAAGTAACACTGCTCAGTGTTTATATAATCCACACTCAGAGTGTTAGAAGTAACACTGAAGCAGTGTTAAAGTTAATGAGATAATTAAGTGATTAATTGAGTGATGATTGAGCATTATTGAAGACACTTGATGATAACAAGCAGAATCACTGAAGGAGAACGTTTAAATGTGTGAGTCACCATTATGGTGATCAGTGTTTGCTTTAGTTGGGCTCTTGACCCTTACTTTTTTATTTTAGATGTTGTTTGGCTGCTGTAACTGAGTTATGATTGCCAGATGAACAAAGAGAAAAGGTGATCTGATGGTGTTGTGTTTTAACATAATCATTATTTGACCTGAAACACTGAACTCATTGAGAGCCCAATTTCTGAGTTAGGTTTACTCAGTCCTTGTACAGCAAAACTAATTTAGCCTTTTCAAAGAAATCCAAATGATTTCTTCTTAATAGTTGCTCTGATACTAAAAAAAAACACTTTCATGTAGATATACACAGACATCAAGAATTAGCGTATTAATCTCAGCAATGGTGACAAACCGTATATTCAGATAAAGAGATCAACTCTAAACATAAGCTCATTATTTATTCATGCAGCAATGCATGATGGGAGCCATGAATGAGTTTTGATTGGTGGCACCCAGAATGCACTGCAACATGCTTTATTATTGTCACCATTGTTGAGATTCACAGGCTGATTCTTGATGTCTGTCTCAAAAAAAAAAAAAAATCATTTGGATTACATTGTAAATGTTAAATTATGCTGTTCAAGGACAGTGCCACTATAATCAATAGAATAAACCTAACTCAAATGATTGTGAAATAATGATTGTTAAAACACAACCAACACCATCAGATCATCTTTTCTCTTTGTTCATCTGGCTGTTATAACTCAGTTACAGCAGCCAAACTAGATCTAAAGTTAATAATATAAGGGTCAAGACCCCAACTAGAGGAAACACTGTTTCTATTTGTGATTTTCTCCTTCAGTGATTCTGCTAGTTAACATCAGATGTCTTCAATAATGCTCAATCATCACTAAATTAATCACTTAATTATCTCATTAACTTTAACACTGCTTCAGTGTTACTTCTAACACTCTGAGTGTGGATTATATAAACACTGAGTGTTAATCTTACACTGGGGATTTTGCTGTGTAACAGTATATTGGATCCGTGAGTCTAATATTCCTGATGCCGTCTCTACAATAACACTAATCAAACAACACAAGACAAAGAGAAAATTCACTCGCTCTTGGCTGAATAACTTTTGTAACTATATTTGTAATGTATATTTTATTTATAAAGTGCAGTGTTATTTTACATTTGATTACAGTTTCTGTACCTGGACACCTTTATTTCACACGTATCTTTGTTCGGTAGTATCTATTTGTTGCGATTGTTAATGTTTTATTTATTCTTTTTAATTAACAATTGTTTAATTGTCTTTAATAATGCTTTAGTAATGCTTGAAATTTATATTAGTTAGGCTAGTTGTTTTTAAGTTTGTAATAAGACTAAATGTGAATGATATCTACGGTTTTTTTGTTTTTTGTTTGTTTTACCTTATTGACATCGAAATTAGGAATCGATAAGCAGAATCGAAATCGGAATTGTTCAAACTCAAACGATACGATACCCAACCCTAGGCTTAATGTCGTGTAGAGCTGAACTGAGTTTCAGCTTCCCCCATCACACATACGAGTGGATCTGCTTTTGAAACAGTCGAGTCCTGTTCATTTAGCTGATTCTGACACCACAAAACCACAAGTGAAAATTATTAGTGTTTTTTATCTCCATTTTCCCTTTTATGGTTGAATTGTCTTGAATTGCAGGACCTAAGATTGGCTCGCAGTATGACACAGACTCATTTAGAGGTGTATATGCTCCACAATGCTTGGTTGCTACAGTCATGTCATGTGCTGCGATTAGCAGAGGCTTTGTGGTTGCTCAAGGCATGTGATAATGCTTTATCTGTCTGTTTATTAGGGTGGCATTGGACTACCTGGAAACACTGGACCCCAAGGTGTTAAAGGATTCCAGGTAAGCTGCACATGGGAATATTTCATGGGATAATGTCAGGTGCAACAACTCTAATTGTTGTCTATGGTATCAGTCACATCTCACTGTTCTCCGATATTACTGTTTTTCTGGAAAATAAGTTGCTCCTGAATATGTCACACCGAGTCAAAATTGCATTGTCGAAAGAAATACAACACAGATAAGTTGTATTATATTATTACATTCAGAAATCATATCATATAAAATGAAATGTTTGCAAATGTTTTAAACACTATAACAACAAATCCGTCACATTTAACAGTATACAGAACATGAGTGAAAAATGTAAGTATAAAATAAACATAAATTATAGCGTCATTCATTATAAACACCAAGCCCTGACAAATTAAAGGAAATCATAATGATTGTTGTCATTTGAGAAGTTTATTTTTTATTACACTTTGAACTATGAGAGCGCTCCTACGTACGGTTTGTTTTACCACATCTAGTATAGGCTATTCATCATATAATTTAACACTCTCTGGCTGCATTATGAAAACTAGTTAAACAAGAAACTTCCCTCAAAAATGAAAACAAAGAAATTCCTAATAGTATTTCTAATAATTTCAAATGGCATTCATGTTTTTTTTATTAAAACAACAGCAAAAGACTTTGTATCATCGCACAGAGGTTGCGTGAGTGCATTTATTCAGCAACCACATTTGCAAACAATACAGTCAAGATTCAGTAATTGTATTTTTACAGTTTATCACTGAGAAGGTTTGATGGCAGATTTAGTCATCGTGAAGGAACAGAGACTGAATGAAGGCACTTTCAGTTAAGCAGAATATCTTCAACAAGCGTGAACACTACAGCCGTCTGTAATATTTTGGTAAAGTTTTTATTTTTTAAACTACAATTTAGTCTTGTCTTTTTTCATCAACGATACTGCATGTTCATTTAGTCATTAATGATGTTGGTGTCATCTTGTCATCGTCACGCATAGTCATGAAAAAAAGCATTTTCCATCACCGAAATGAACACTAGTGCCTCGGACGGGACGGGGAATTCTCGTCTGCACAATGACATGACATGACAGATACAGACTGAACTCTACATGTAGTGCAGAACGGGGATGGGAGCTTCTCGCATCTGAACAAAAGACTGCTAAAGGACATTTAGCCAATATTACAGGGTTCAAGTCGCCCAGGTCTGGTTCCCTCTCGTGGCTCATGTATGACCGGACAACATGTAACATGAGTCCGATATTCTCAGAACGGTTCAGGCCTCGTTCATATGTGGAAATAACTCTGATATGAGCCAGATCCGTGTATCTGTGTCTGCCATGTATGTGGACAGATCGGATATTCCCGTCAAAGCGAGTCGTGCGTCATTGAAGAAGCGATGGTGGTGATGACATCAGCTCAGGTGGACCCCAGCCGTGATCACATGACTCTTTTCAGTGCTCAGAAACTCAGGTGGACCCCAGCCGTGATCACATGACTGTTTTCAGTGCTCAGAAACTCAGGTGGACCCCAGCCGTGATCACATGACTGTTTTCAGTGCTCAGAAACTCAGGTGGACCCCAGCCGTGATCACATGACTCTTTTCAGTGCTCAGAGACTCAGGTGGACCCCAGCCGTGATCACATGACTGTTTTCAGTGCTCAGAAACTCAGGTGGACCCCAGCCGTGATCACATGACTGTTTTCAGTGCTCAGAGACTCAGGTGGACCCCAGCCGTGATCACATGACTGTTTTCAGTGCTCAGAAACTCAGGTGGACCCCAGCCGTGATCACATGACTGTTTTCAGTGCTCAGAGACTCAGGTGGACCCCAGCCGTGATCACATGACTCTTTTCAGTGCTCAGAAACTCAGGTGGACCCCAGCCGTGATCACATGACTCTTTTCAGTGCTCAGAGACTCAGGTGGACCCCAGCCGTGATCACATGACTCTTTTCAGTGCTCAGAAACTCAGGTGGACCCCAGCCGTGATCACATGACTGTTTTCAGTGCTCAGAGACTCAGGTGGACCCCAGCCGTGATCACATGACTGTTTTCAGTGCTCAGAGACTCAGGTGGACCCCAGCCGTGATCACATGACTCTTTTCAGTGCTCAGAAACTCAGGTGGACCCCAGCCGTGATCACATGACTGTTTTCAGTGCTCAGAGACTCAGGTGGACCCCAGCCGTGATCACATGACTGTTTTCAGTGCTCAGAGACTCAGGTGGACCCCAGCCGTGATCACATGACTGTTTTCAGTGCTCAGAAACTCAGGTGGACCCCAGCCGTGATCACATGACTGTTTTCAGTGCTCAGAGACTCAGGTGGACCCCAGCCGTGATCACATGACTCTTTTCAGTGCTCAGAAACTCAGGTGGACCCCAGCCGTGATCACATGACTGTTTTCAGTGCTCAGAGACTCAGGTGGACCCCAGCCGTGATCACATGACTGTTTTCAGTGCTCAGAGACTCAGGTGGACCCCAGCCGTGATCACATGACTGTTTTCAGTGCTCAGAAACTCAGGTGGACCCCAGCCGTGATCACATGACTGTTTTCAGTGCTCAGAGACTCAGGTGGACCCCAGCCGTGATCACATGACTCTTTTCAGTGCTCAGAAACTCAGGTGGACCCCAGCCGTGATCACATGACTGTTTTCAGTGCTCAGAGACTCAGGTGGACCCCAGCCGTGATCACATGACTGTTTTCAGTGCTCAGAGACTCAGGTGGACCCCAGTCGTGATCACATGACTCTTTTCAGTGCTCAGAAACTCAGGTGGACCCCAGCCGTGATCACATGACTGTTTTCAGTGCTCAGAAACTCAGGTGGACCCCAGCCGTGATCACATGACTGTTTTCAGTGCTCAGAGACTCAGGTGGACCCCAGCCGTGATCACATGACTGTTTTCAGTGCTCAGAAACTCAGGTGGACCCCAGCCGTGATCACATGACTGTTTTCAGTGCTCAGAGACTCAGGTGGACCCCAGCCGTGATCACATGACTGTTTTCAGTGCTCAGAGACTCAGGTGGACCCCAGCCGTGATCACATGACTGTTTTCAGTGCTCAGAGACTCAGGTGGACCCCAGCCGTGATCACATGACTGTTTTCAGTGCTCAGAGACTCAGGTGGACCCCAGTCGTGATCACATGACTCTTTTCAGTGCTCAGAAACTCAGGTGGACCCCAGCCGTGATCACATGACTGTTTTCAGTGCTCAGAAACTCAGGTGGACCCCAGCCGTGATCACATGACTGTTTTCAGTGCTCAGAGACTCAGGTGGACCCCAGCCGTGATCACATGACTGTTTTCAGTGCTCAGAGACTCAGGTGGACCCCAGCCGTGATCACATGACTGTTTTCAGTGCTCAGAAACTCAGGTGGACCCCAGCCGTGATCACATGACTGTTTTCAGTGCTCAGAGACTCAGGTGGACCCCAGCCGTGATCACATGACTGTTTTCAGTGCTCAGAGACTCAGGTGGACCCCAGCCGTGATCACATGACTGTTTTCAGTGCTCAGAGACTCAGGTGGACCCCAGCCGTGATCACATGACTGTTTTCAGTGCTCAGAAACTCAGGTGGACCCCAGCCGTGATCACATGACTGTTTTCAGTGCTCAGAAACTCAGGTGGACCCCAGCTGTGATCACATGACTGTTTTCAGTGCTCAGAGACTCAGGTGGACCCCAGCCGTGATCACATGACTGTTTTCAGTGCTCAGAGACTCAGGTGGACCCCAGCCGTGATCACATGACTGTTTTCAGTGCTCAGAGACTCAGGTGGACCCCAGCCGTGATCACATGACTGTTTTCAGTGCTCAGAAACTCAGGTGGACCCCAGCCGTGATCACATGACTGTTTTCAGTGCTCAGAGACTCAGGTGGACCCCAGCCGTGATCACATGACTGTTTTCAGTGCTCAGAGACTCAGGTGGACCCCAGCCGTGATCACATGACTGTTTTCAGTGCTCAGAGACTCAGGTGGACCCCAGCCGTGATCACATGACTGTTTTCAGTGCTCAGAAACTCAGGTGGACCCCAGCCGTGATCACATGACTGTTTTCAGTGCTCAGAAACTCAGGTGGACCCCAGCTGTGATCACATGACTGTTTTCAGTGCTCAGAGACTCAGGTGGACCCCAGCCGTGATCACATGACTCTTTTCAGTGCTCAGAAACTCAGGTGGACCCCAGCCGTGATCACATGACTCTTTTCAGTGCTCAGAAACTCAGGTGGACCCCAGCCGTGATCACATGACTGTTTTCAGTGCTCAGAGACTCAGGTGGACCCCAGCCGTGATCACATGACTGTTTTCAGTGCTCAGAAACTCAGGTGGACCCCAGTCGTGATCACATGACTGTTTTCAGTGCTCAGAAACACCGCTCCTCTCCTTTTCTCCGCCTGGTGGTGATGGTGCAGAAAGCAAAAGCTTCTGTAAATCGCTCTGTTTTTTCTTCCTCTTCAGCCTAAGCTTTTCTGGGCCAGGAGGTCCACCTTGGGTTGTTTCGCCAAATGTACAGTGTAAATGCAGATATCAAATATGGAAATGCGTCCTTCAAGCAAACCAATGTCAAACAACTGCCTGAATATATATATATATATATATATATATATAGCACTCATAAGTCTAATTAACATGCAACGTGATAATAAAATCGCTTTGACCATTAGCACCAAATAATTTTTACTGCAGAACTATTTTTGGTGTCTAAGAAGAATTCAGTAGGAGGTTTATTTTGGGTTTATTATCAAGGATATTTTCAATGAAATGCAGAATGTCGAGTGACAAGTATCCAAGGTGTCACAGTTGAGCAGAAGACAGAAGAACCTGGAGCATTCCCACACTTTCAGGTGTCTTCAGGCCATGGCAATTACTTCAGATTCATTATAACCAACATACATGACCCAAGCAATAAAAAGGAACCATTTCTATGATTTTAGTCTATCTATGATGAAAATTCAGTCAATTAATTGGTGAGCTGTGTGAACTGCATAACAGAGAGAATTGTTTTTTAAGATTGCTGCTTGCGCTTGTTCATGTATGGCAAATGTTGATTCTTTTCCTTTTCTAATAATGATGCAAAGGTGTGACACGGTCCGTAGATTCTCAGTGTTCTGGAGGATTAGGATGGGGTTTGGTGATGGTAAAGGGAAATGATTATTTAGCAGATATCTTGAGATCTCACACATGAGAACAGCAGCTGACCGACACACAACCCTGGGTCATCTCATCCACTGTAGGAATTTTAATGACAGTTATTACAATTCATAAATGTTATTAAAATGCATGCAACTTTTTGCCTTCCCTTGCAGGGTGTTAAAGGAGCGCTGGGCGATCCAGGTCTGCCGGGTCCGACTGGAATCAGAGGCGGGTTTGGGGAGAGGGTGAGTTTTAATGAGGAAACATCAAGGCTTTTAAACTAGAGGAAATGTCTCTGTCAAGCCAACATCACATTTCTTTTCTAGTTGTTTGTTGTTTTGTGAAGCCCGTGTGTTAGAGTGGCGTCCCCTGAGGCTTCTGTCCGCAGACACAGCTTTCCCAGTAAGGGAGGATATTTGCCCCCTTAAATACCTTTATAAAATAGCCTAAATAATGCTTTAATCTTTTCAGTAGAGAAATATGCAGTAGTGGTAAAAACGAAGTGATGCTTTTAAATATTAATTTAACCGCCATTAGGTTGCAGTAAGTCACTGTCTTTATGACATCGAGTCAATCATTCATTCAGTAATGAAGGAAGTAGCTGTAATCATGAATGAATCATTGAATCACTGACTCACGATTCGTTCACAAACACTGCTGTGTGTTTCAGTTCTGCGGTGGCTTTCGGTGGAGCTAAAATAGTGACGATGCTGAGTTTAAAATGACCATCACTTAATATTACCCTTTCATTTGCTGAACTGTTGTATAAAATCAATGTCACATTTGCAATCGTGTGGATATTCAGGAAACATTGCATTCTTGCTCGTATAATACATAACCAACATTAAAAACAAGAAATCACACAAGACAGTTTGTGTATCGAAGAGAGTTTGAATCTTATATCGATCTCTGCACAGTCTGTGTCTATATTTCTTCCTCATGCTAGTTAGCGTTAAATCCCTACTTTGCACTTTTACAAAGTGACGTTGTGGAGAACGGCTGTAATGCAGTGTGATTCGCTGCTTGTGTGGATGCAGGCAGTTTTGACCACGAAAGATGAGGTCATTTGATTGGATGTCATTGTATTTGTGGCATTGTACCTGCTGGAAACACATGTTGCTTTAATGTTACTTTAAGGTGGAGTAGAATTAGACGAACGGCTCAGCATTTTGCACCCAGTGTGGGAACCGCTGCTCTACACACACACACACACACACACACACAGACGGGTTAGTTGGTGATCTGACCACACAGCGTCCGGCGTCCTGAGCTCTGGACAGAGAAAAGCCTGTTTGTGTTCCCCTGCTTTCCTCAACACACACCTGCTCGCGCACACACACACGCTCACTCAAGTCTCTCTCTCTCTCTCAGGGTCCCGTTGGAGCCGGAGGGCCTAAAGGAGATATGGTAAGAACGCAGACTCTATGAAGGAAAGATCTATATGATGGAAAGCTGTGAACTGTGTGCATGTTTGTCTACTGGTGTGTGCTGGTGTGTTTTAGGGAGTTGCTGGGAGTGATGGTTTACCAGGGGAGAACGGAGAGCCTGTACGTAACTCACTCACACGACTGTCTCAATAGTCTTCTGTTCATTTCCACTCAGCGTCAGCATTTCTGAGACTCTCTCCTCTTGTTTCAGGGTCCATACGGTCCCGTCGGCCAGAAAGGAGAGGTGAGCGCTCATTTATCTATAGGAAAATCCTTCTTTTCCTCTTTTCATAAATTTGCCTTTTTTAAGTTATAATTATTTACATATTTGCCTGTTTATTTTATACTTTAAATCCAGAATATAATGATTTCCAATCTTTTTTATTTCTTATTTATATATTTTGCTGTATTTTTATTGACAATACAGTTATCAACATTGTTTCCATGTTACCACACTCATCAGCTGTGGTAAACACTCATCAGTCACTCATCAGCTGTGGTAAACACTCATCAGTCACTCATCAGCTGTGGTAAACACTCATCAGTCACTCATCAGTCACTCATCAGCTGTGGTAAACACTCATCAGTCACTCATCAGCTGTGGTAAATGCTGCTGTGAATAACAGAAGAGACAGAGTTCAACACAATGCATTGTGGGAAATGCGGTAGATTCTCCAGGTATTCAAGTAGGCGTGTAACTATACATCGTTATATCCAGATATCGCAATATATAATGCGACCATATGTATCGGTGATGTAAACGACATGGTTCACAATATAACAGAGTTAGTTGTATACAAAACTCAGCTTACTGTATTCATAATGTATAATTCACTCATAAATGTACATTGACATGAGGGTGAGACATTATTTTAAATATATCTAGTCAGTGACAGTGATCAAGCACATTCATCTTAATAAATAAATAAAAATAAAAATAATTCAGTATTTTCATCTTCATCTTCAGAATCATGAATATTGTTATTCTGGTGTCTCTATTGTCCTGTGCTTTGGGTTTCCAGCACAAAGTCCAAACCTATTCATACATATATTTATAGTCTGTGTAACTGTAGAATATTATTCCAGTGCAGTGTGTGGGTGTGTGTGTGTGCTGCATGTGCTCGTTACAGTACTGGTGTTCAGAGTGAGTAAAAGCACATGGTAAACACTATATAAACACTGCATGCTTGCCGCAACAGACGTGTCCAGTGTAGGGCTTCATGGACTCTATGAGGGCTGTTTGATTTCACTGCATACAGTGTAGACGAGGAGTTAAACAGCAGACATCAACAGGACCCGTGCAGGACTGGCAGCTACGCATTTTCAGTCGTGAATAAAGGAACAAACCTTAAGCATGTAATGGATATGGCAAGTTCATGTATTAGTTATTGATGGACTAGTATCTAATCCCACCGACTGTAGTATGCAGGATGATTGTAAAGTGACAGGGACACTATACTGTAACAAGTCCTTCGGATGAGAAGTTAAACGAGGTCCTGACCCTCTGTGGTTATTAAATATCCCATAGCACTTCTCGTAAAGAGTCGGGGTGTAACCCGGAGTCCTGGACACATTCCCTCCAATGCACAATGACTGAATGCGGGATCAATCTAGACAGCATCTAGGACCAAATGCAAAACATATTATGCTACTGCCTGAGGACAGTCATCCCCCATGTCCCCCGTGTTACAGGCTGGTAAGCGAGGTGAACTGGGAGCCAAAGGAGTTGTGGGACCCCAGGGAGAGACTGGAGGCAGAGGGGCTCCTGGGAAACCTGGACCAATGGGATTCCAGGGAGAACAGGGTTTTCCAGGGGTCTCTGGAAAGACTGGTGTTCCTGTACGTAACTGCCTCTCCATACATGTTGGCGCTGTGCTGTAGACCTGAAGCATGTGTTGTGATACTGTTGTGGTTCTGTTGCAGGGCAAGCTGACCAGTGAGCAGCACATCAGGGAACTGTGTGGCTCCATGATCGACGGTACAGCCTGGGTTTAGCCTCAAATTTACCAGACTGCATTTATGAAAAGCTTCACGATGCAACCGGTCTTAAATCTGCTTGTGTTCCCCTCAGACCAGATCGCTCAGCTCGCTGCTAACCTGAGGAGACCCCTGGCCCCCGGTGCCGTGGGCCGGCCTGGACCCGCCGGGCCTCCGGGACAGCAGGGAGAAGCGGGGTCCATCGGCCACCCTGGAGCCCTGGGCCCGCCGGGCTATAGAGGACTGCCGGGAGATCTGGGGGACCCTGGCCCTCGAGGTGAGACACTGAGGCGTTAGCTCAAGAACATGCTAGCTGCCTTCCTCTCCCCGAGTTTAGGCTATCTAAAAAAGTCCTCTCCCCGAGTTTAGGCTATCTAAAGTCCTCTTCCCGAGTTTCAGCTGTCTAAAGTTCTCTTCCCGAGTTTCAGCTATCTAAAGTCCTGTTCCCGAGTTTCAGCTATCTGAAGTCCTGTTCCCGAGTTTCAGCTATCTGAAGTCCTCTTCCCGAGTTTCAGCTATCTAAAGTCCTGTTCCCGAGTTTCAGCTATCTGAAGTCCTCTTCCCGAGTTTCAGCTGTCTAAAGTCCTCTTCCTGAGTTTGAGCTGTCTAAAGTCCTGTTCCCGAGTTTCAGCTATCTAAAGTCCTCTTCCCGAGTTTCAGCTATCTGAAGTCCTGTTCCCGAGTTTCAGCTGTCTAAAGTCCTCTCCCCGAGTTTCAGCTGTCTAAAGTCCTCTTCCCGAGTTTCAGCTATCTAAAGTCCTCTCCCCGAGTTTAGGCTATCTAAAGTCCTCTCCCCGAGTTTAGGCTATCTAAAAAAAGTCCTCTCCCCGAGTTTAGGCTATCTAAAGTTCTCTTCCCGAGTTTCAGCTATCTAAAGTCCTGTTCCCGAGTTTCAGCTATCTAAAGTCCTGTTCCCGAGTTTCAGCTATCTGAAGTCCTGTTCCCGAGTTTCAGCTATCTGAAGTCCTCTTCCCGAGTTTCAGCTATCTAAAGTCCTCTCCCCGAGTTTAGGCTATCTAAAGTCCTCTCCCCGAGTTTAGGCTATCTAAAAAAAGTCCTCTCCCCGAGTTTAGGCTATCTAAAGTTCTCTTCCCGAGTTTCAGCTATCTGAAGTCCTCTTCCCGAGTTTCAGCTATCTAAAGTCCTGTTCCCGAGTTTCAGCTATCTGAAGTCCTCTTCCCGAGTTTCAGCTGTCTAAAGTCCTCTTCCTGAGTTTGAGCTGTCTAAAGTCCTGTTCCCGAGTTTCAGCTATCTAAAGTCCTGTTCCCGAGTTTCAGCTATCTGAAGTCCTCTTCCCGAGTTTCAGCTATCTGAAGTCCTGTTCCCGAGTTTCAGCTGTCTAAAGTCCTCTCCCCGAGTTTCAGCTGTCTAAAGTCCTCTTCCTGAGTTTCAGCTATCTAAAGTCCTCTCCCCGAGTTTAGGCTATCTAAAGTCCTCTCCCCGAGTTTAGGCTATCTAAAAAAAGTCCTCTCCCCGAGTTTAGGCTATCTAAAGTTCTCTTCCCGAGTTTCAGCTATCTAAAGTCCTGTTCCCGAGTTTCAGCTATCTGAAGCCCTCTTCCCGAGTTTCAGCTATCTAAAGTCCTGTTCCCGAGTTTCAGCTATCTAAAGTCCTGTTCCCGAGTTTCAGCTATCTAAAGTCCTCTCCCCGAGTTTAGGCTATCTAAAAAAAGTCCTCTCCCCGAGTTTCGGCTGTCTAAAGTCCTGTTCCCGAGTTTCGGCTGTCTAAAGTCCTGTTCCCGAGTTTCGGCTGTCTAAAGTCCTGTTACCGAGTTTCGGCTGTCTAAAGTCCTCGCCCCGAGTTTCGGCTGTCTAAAGTCCTCGCCCCCGAGTTTCGGCTGTCTAAAGTCCTCGCCCCGAGTTTCGGCTGTCTAAAGTCCTGTTCCCGAGTTTCGGCTATCTAAAGTCCTGTTCCCGAGTTTCGGCTGTCTAAAGTCCTCGTCCTGAGTTTCGGCTGTCTAAAGTCCTCGCCCCGAGTTTCGGCTGTCTAAAGTCCTCGCCCCGAGTTTCGGCTGTCTAAAGTCCTCTCCCCGAGTTTCAGCTGTCTAAAGTCCTCGCCCCGAGTTTCGGCTGTCTAAAGTCCTCGCCCCGAGTTTCGGCTGTCTAAAGTCCTGTTCCCGAGTTTCGGCTATCTAAAGTCCTGTTCCCGAGTTTCGGCTGTCTAAAGTCCTCTCCCCGAGTTTCGGCTGTCTGAAGTCCTCTTCCCGAGTTTCAGCTGTCTAAAGTCCTCGCCCCGAGTTTCAGCTATCTAAAGTTCTCTCCCCGAGTTTCAGCTGTCTAAAGTCCTCTTCCCGAGTTTCAGCTGTCTAAAGTCCTCTTCCTGAGTTTGAGCTGTCTAAAGTGTGCCTAGGGCAACAACTAAATCTAGATTTTGGCATTTTATAAATAATGACGCTACAAGCAGTGGTTTTCAATCGTGGTCCTGTGGACCCAGAGCTCTTCAGTTTGGTCAAAATCACTGTGCTATAAGGCAAGGCAAGGCAAGTTTATTTATATAGCACATTTCATACACAATGGCAATTCAAAGTGCTTTACATAAAAGAAATTAAAAATAAAATACAGTACAGTACAAACAGTCGGACGAACATTGGCACAGTGCTCATTCATTAAATGCATAGCTAAACAGATGTGTTTTGAGTCTGGATTTGAATGTGACTACTGTAGGAGCACATCTGATCTCCTCTGGAAGCTGGTTCCAGCTGCGGCTGGCATAATAGCTAAAAGCGGACTCGCCATGCTTTGAGTGAACCCTTGGTATTTCTAGCTGATATGATCCTAATGATCTGAGTGATCTGTTGGGTTTATATTTAGTGAGCATATCTGCAATATATTGAGGTCCTAGGCCATTGAATGATTTATATACCAGTAATAATACTTTAAAATCAATCCTAAATTTAACTGGGAGCCAGTTTAAAGACCTGAGGACTGGTGTGATATGTTCATGTTTTCTGGTTCTGCTCAGAATCCTGACGGCAGCGTTCTGTATGAGCTGACACTGTCTTATGGTCTTTTTGGGAAGGCCAGTGAGGAGTCCGTTACAATAATCCACCCTGCTGGTGATGAAAGCATGCACAAGTTTCTCTAAGTCTTGTCTGGAAACAAAGCATCTAATTCTTGCAATATTTTTCAGATAGTATGCTGATTTAGTTATTGCTTTGACATGACTACTGAAACTAAGGTTTAATAGTTCAGGTTTAATACCCATAACTATAAGGGAGTTATGGGTATTTTCCAACAGGGCACCACTACATAATGCGCAGTGACAAAACAGAAACCAGCATTGGGCTCACAGACTCTCTCATTTGGCACAAATCCAAATGTTTCCATATAAATTTTTTTTTTTAACTAGAATTACTTTTCATTGTTAGTTCATGTTAACTAATGTTAATAATTTGAATCTTATTGTAAAGTGTTAGCAATATTTCATCAGGAAAAGGTTTTATCTGCACCTATAGAATATACGGCGAGTGCAATTTCAAGCAGAGTATACTTTAAAAACAATTCATTACTGTATGTGTCTGAACCCAGGAATAATGTGATATCTGAACATGAATTCATATACTATAACTATGTATATGCATTCCAACATGAATTTCTGCAGGGGATGTTGGAGAGCCAGGTGATAAGGGGCCCGTGGGGAAAGCCATTGAAGGGCCCACTGGAGACCAGGGTGAACAGGGTGAGTACATGAAGACTCCAGCCAAACATCTGCTCTTCTCAAAGTGGACCAGGGGTTAAAAACACACATGTAGAGGCAAACAATTAGTTTGTTGTAGCTTGTCGTGGTAGTACAACCCAGGATTGATTCCCATGGATGTATTAATGAGTGGCTCGTAATTCATTGCATGGCTGATTTCTCATATAATTATCTATGTTTAGAACATGTGTTGAACAAAGTCTATTAACTGAACTTAAAGACATTAATTTCGATAGGCCACTTTAGTCATTCTATTAACTATAAGTAGCTTTGCAACTACATGTCAGCTACCTCTCATTAGAGTATCGTATATTGTCTTCTTACTAGGGTCCTTGTGTGGTGTTATTCTCACCATTGCTTCTTTGTGTTCATCAGGTCTGCCAGGCGTGCGTGGCTTCGTGAAAGACGGCCGAGATGGAGCGCCTGGAGACCCAGGAGAGCCAGGAGAAGCCGGGAGAGCCGGAAGACCAGGACACCAGGGCTCGCCTGGGATCTGTGACACTTCAGCGTGCCAGGGAGCGGCGCCTCACGGGAAGACCTCCAACCCCAAGAGCCATTAACACCCGGAGGAGGCAGGAGGAGCAGAACTGAGGAGTCAGCGTCTCAGAGCAAACGTTGAGCTTGAGAGAGGAGTGTAACGCAAGAACGTCCACAGGCTTGAAGAACCAACATGTGTAGATACAACAGAAGAACAAATACATCACACCGTCAAAATAGTTGATGGGGAAAAAAAAATTCATTCCTTGTAACGACGCGGTTGAAAGTGTCTTTGTCCAGCTCCATTAACAGTGTAAGTGCACCGGAGAGCTCCGTGAGGGCTTTTACAGTAGCAAAACATCTGACCTGAGGCAACAGGCAGGACTGGAGGCTTGCTCGAGGCATCCAGAAATGAACACGGATATATTGGATGTATTACTGCAAACTGATTTTCTTTGCCATTTTATTCTTACATTTAGTTCTTAAACGTTTTCCAATTCCATTTGATGAATGAGATGCTTCAGACTCACTTACTGTAAAACACGCCCTTGGCCGTCTGTGGGCTTTATCAACCATATCCACTAGATACTGGTGCTGTAACTATTAAATATGATTTTAAATACTATTTATTATTTCTGAGTTACTGATGTGTGTGTACAGCGAGTTTCTACAGCATGATATTGTAAGAAAAACTGAATAAAGCCACTTTTCAGTAAATCATTTCATAGAGCTCATGTCTCTGAACCTTTCAATAATACACAGACAATAAGTGCATTAAATATATAATAATATTTTAATTAAAAGACTAAAAAATGCATTAAAATAACAATGGCCATGCCTTTCAAACAAACAAGGCATAAAAATACAACCCATTAATAAACACACATCACAGGTCTTCTCAGTACAGTTTCTTACGTTTCCTTCAAAGGCACTGAATGTTCTCTGTGTGGAGACCAAAAACATGACAGGACAGCAATTAGCAATGTGTGCTCGCTCTCCACTCAACCTGGCCTATCAGAACAAATGCTCACGGTCTTGACATGGACACCTGAAAACTGGCATCATACAGCAAAGCCACAAGAAAAACACTAATCCAATGACAAACTGCGCTTCCACGCTGAGAGCCTAGAAGTAAAGCAGAAGTCAGGTGTGTGTGAACGGGTTCTCCAGTTGTGGCTGGAGATGGTGTGTTACTGAAACACAGCTGGGCTTCAACCGCAGTCCAGTCTTACCACAGAAAGTTCTCTGGAAATCCTGAAACAGAGTGCATTTCTGCATTTTAATACAACAAAACAGAAATACAACAGTTGACATGTATAGAACAGCTTTAACCACCACAGTTTTAAGAATGGTGATTGTTGTAAAAAACAAACAATTCTGTTAATCAGGATTATAGCAATTATAGCAGAAATAGAACAGAAACGTTTAGGAACTGAACTGAGTAGGGAACGGAGACGTTACGTCTAGGGATGCACCAATACCATTTTTTCCAGAATCGATCCGATCCGATACCAAAAATTCTGAGTATCGACCGCTACCGATCCGGTACAGATAACAGCGCAGTTTTTTTTTTTAAATCAAGTAGAATTTCTATAACTCTGTGTTGAACTGATAATCACTATTTTGTGTGTTAAACACAATCTACTTAATACAGACAACTTCATTATAAAGAAAAACAACAAAAAATATATGATCATAATCTGATATAAATGCTATTATAAACTAGATTAGTGGATTATTCAGCAGTAAAATTGAGTCTAGAAAAATCACGAGTGCACAATAATTGTATAAAATCTGAACATTTTGTGAAAAAAATGTTTAGTGGGGAACAAATTAGAGACAATAAGTGTAACACTAAATCTGGTAAAACATTACACATTGCTCTTTGTATCGTTGTAAAATACATTCATGAAAAACAAGATAACAAAAATCAAAAGTATCAATTATTTTATATATAGCCTACTTTAACTATGGGCTAATGTATAGCACAGCTGTTTAATGAGGTAGCAACATATGATAGATAGGACAGAACAAGAAAGACTATTAATAATCTTTCATTGCGTCCCTGTATTACGATATGAAAGGCTCCAATACAGTGCGGCCCACAGCGCTTATGCGCATCCCGAGCGCAGAATGATGCGCTTGAAGCAACATGAGTCACAGCGCGCAGCGCGTCGAGTCCGCATTGAAAAGTTCAAAGCACAAAGAAAAGACATATTGATGCGTAGTGTATTATACAGTATCTATCTACGCAATTGTCCATTCAGCATTTTCTTTTAACAGTTTTAAATTTCAGTTACTGTGCGCGTGAAGAACAAATAGTGCTCTGACTTTACTCCAGTGTTGTGATCTAACAGACACCCGGTAGAAAGTAACATGATTAAGGTACAGCAATAAAGTCCAGCAAGATAAAGTTGTTTTATGCGAAACCATAGACCTTTATCTACAGTCGTGGCCAAAAGTTTTGAGAATTACATAAATATTGGAAATTGGAAAAGTTTTTATAATATCAATTTGCATATACTCCAGAATGTAGAATACAAGTAGAATATTGTGGCTACTAAGATTGCACCTAAATCAACAATTTATAGGATTATCAAGAACTTCAAGGAAAGAGGTTCAATTCTTGTTAAGAAGGCTTCAGGGCATCCAAGAAAGTCCAGCAAGCACCAGGATCGTCTCCTAAAGAGGATTCAGCTGCGGGATCGGAGTGCCACCAGTGCAGAGCTTGCTCAGGAATGGCAGGTGTGAGCGCATCTGCATGCACAGTGAGGCGAAGACTTTTGGAAGATGGCCTGGTGTCAAGAAGGGCAGCAAAGAAGCCACTTCTCTCCAAAAAAAACATCAGGGACAGATTGATCTTCTGCAGAAAGTATGGTGAATGGACTGCTGAGGACTGGGGCAAAGTCATATTCTCCGATGAAGCCTGTTTCCGATTGTTTGGGGCATCTGGAAAAAGGCTTGTCCGGAGAAGAAAAGGTGAGCGCTACCATCAGTCCTGTGTCATGCCAACAGTAAAGCATTCTGAGACCATTCATGTGTGGGGTTGCTTCTCATCCAAGGGAGTGGGCTCACTTACAATTTTGCCCAAAAACACAGCCATGAATAAAGAATGGTACCAAAACACCCTCCAACAGCAACTTCTTCCAACAATCCAACAACAGTTTGGTGAAGAACAATGCATTTTCCAGCACGATGGAGCACCGTGCCATAAGGCAAAAGTGATAACTAAGTGGCTCGAGGACCAAAACGTTGAAATTTTGGGTCCATGGCCTGGAAACTCCCCAGATCTTAATCCCATTGAGAACTTGTGGTCAATCCTCAAGAGCCGGGTGGACAAACAAAAACCCACTAATTCTGACAAACTCCAAGAAGTGATTATGAAAGAATGGGTTGCTATCAGTCAGGATTTGGCCCAGAAGTTGATTGAGAGCATGCCCAGTCGAATTGCAGAGGTCCTGAAAAAGAAGGGCCAACACTGCAAATACTGACTCTTTGCATAAATGTCATGTAATTGTCAATAAAAGCCTTTGAAACGTATAAAGTGCTTGTAATTATATTTCAGTACATCACAAAAACAACTGAAAAAAAGATCTAAAAGTAGTTTAGCAGCAAACTTTGTGAAAACTAATATTTGTGTCATTCTCAAAACTTTTAGCCATAACTGTACAGATCAAGTATAATAATAGTAACACTGAATCATCTTGGAGAGAGTTTCATCATGTTAACTGGAATGAGTTACAAAAGACTATGAAACTTGAGAACATCATCTCCCTCACGTCTTTTAAAGCACGACTATCAGAGCTTTTTCCTCTTCGCTGCACATGTTGATCTCCCTAATTATAATATTGCACTTAATTTATCTCTGCTCTGGTGCCTTTTTGTCCGTTGGTGACCTGCTGAGAGTCTCGTGCACTCTGTTTGTGTGTTGTACGCTATTTGCACAATTTCTCCTTGCACAATTACGCCCAGTATTATTACTACTTATGTAGTTGCCTTGTTATTTTATTATCATCTCAATCCTTTATTGTACATTATGATGCACTAGTTGTATGCATACCAAGGTTGTTTTTACTACTGCCTAGAAAACTTGTATTTTTATCCATAATTTTTATCTGCTTGTGTATTTTTGTGTAACTTTATGTTATCTTGCACCTTCGCTTTATCTTGGCCAGGTCGCCGTTTCAATTGAGAACGTGTTCTCTACGTGCTTACCTGGTTAAATAAAGGTAAAAAAAAAAAAAACTTCGTAACCGAACGCGACGCGCTGTTTGAATGCCGAATGAAGAATGATTGACAGCCGCAGCTGAGGGAAACGTTTACGTGAGCTTGAATTTTAACAACTTAAAAATTAATTTCTATCTCACATTATACTATATAATGGCTTCAGAACAGTTATAATATTGTGCACGAAAACTTACGATGCTTTATAATGTTTGTGTGCCTTTTGTGGGGCTTAACAATAACACTGAATAGTGTACGCACAATATCGGATTTGGATCGGCCTCGCCTGACCGATACCCGATCCGGCAAAAATGGCAGTATCGGATCGGCGCATCCCTAGTTACATCGTGACGACGAATGGGATTTCACTTAGAAAGCCTCTCCTCTTCGAGAATTAAAACGAGCTAATGGCAAAGAAATGCCATAGGTCTGTGGAATTTGCATAGCGTAACTCCGCCCCACCTCGTGGGTATATAAGGAAGTATGCCGGCAACATGCAGATATGTCTTCGCTGAGGAGCCGAGACTGAACTCAGGCGTGCCAGCGGTACAGTGGAAGTGGCTGCATATGGAGAATCACTGCGGTGTCCAGCTGCAGGTGGAATATTTCAACCCCAGGGGTGGCAAGGTGACTTGCCAAGGGAAAGACACATGCTCAGAGAGGCTTACAGTGGAAATACACATGTGGGGGTCGCCCAGAGGGGAAACCATGCACATGGAGGCACATGAAGGCACCTAGCCAACGCGAAAGCTGCTGGTGGCATAACTCTGGCGTTGACGTCAACAGTGCTGGAGGAAACTCAGGGCTTATTAGGCTCACCTGAGGAGAATATCGCACATATCCCGTCCATGGAGAGGTATGGCGAGCAAGCGAAGACACCTGAGCAGAATCTAGTACCAGCTGGTTGAAGCGAGTACATGAGTAGAAAATGGCTCCACTCGGAGATTGTAGAATCTCACGAATGTGTTGGGTGTCGCCCAGCCTGCAGATGTCTGTTAGCGAGGCGCCATGCGATAGAGCCCAAGAGGAGGCCACACTCCGGGTGGAGTGGGCCGTCACACCAAGGGGGCACGGTCGACCCTGCTGCTGGTATGCCAAAGTAATGGCGTCCACTATCCAGTGAGACAACCTTTGCTTGGAGAGAGCCTTTCCCTTCAACTTCCCACCATAACAGACAAAGAGCTGGTCTGAGGTCCTGAAACACTGCATTCTATCTATGTAAGCATGGAGAGCGCGTACTGGACAGAGCAGTGCCAAGGCTGGGTCTGCCTCCTCCGAGGGCAGCACTTCACCACCTGGTCTCGAAAGAGAGTGGTGGGAACCTTGGACACGTATCCAGGCCGGGGTCTCAGGATCACGTGAGAGTAGGCCGGCCCGAATTCCAGGAACGCTTCGTCAATGGAAAATGCCTGCAAGGTCCCCTAACCTCTTGATGGAGGCTAATGCAACCAGGAGCGCTGTCAAGTCAAGTCTTCTTCATTTATATAGCGCTCTCAACAATGTAGATTGTTTCAAAGCAGCTTTACAGAGATGAACGTATAATTTAAGGTAACAGAGATTGTTTTGGCTTTATAGCGGTTCTTTAATATAGTTATTTTCCAGCTAAAGTTAGTTTTGATTGATTCGCTTCCGTCGCAACGATCATTTGTTATTAAATTAGGGGCCGCCTAGACGACACCATTCAAGTGTTAGACAGTATTCTAGGTTATTACGTGAAGAAGTTTTTTGTCCAATAATTAGAATCTCTGTTTTTTTCAGAATTTAGTAGTAGGAAATTATGAGTCATCCAATTTTTTTTATCAGCTATGCATTCCGTTAGTTTTGTGAATTGGTAAGTTTCATTAGGGTGTGAAGAAATATACAGCTGAGTATCGTCAGCATAACAGTGAAAGCTAATTCCATGTTTCCTAATGATATCTCCTAAGGGTAGCATGTACAGAGTGAACAGCAACGGTCCTAGTACTGAGCCTTGTGGTACGCCATACTGAACTTGTGATCGATAAGACATCTCTTCATTTACTGCTACAAACTGATAACGGTCAGATAAGTATGATTTAAACCATGCTAGTGCAATTCCACTAATGCCAACATAATTTTCTAGTCTATTTAAAAGAATGTTGTGGTCAATAGTATCAAATGCAGCACTAAGATCGAGTAACACTAATAGAGAGACACAACCACGATCGGATGATAAGAGCAAATCATTTGTGACTCTAATGAGAGCTGTCTCGGTACTATGGTAAGGTCTAAATCCGGACTGAAAATCCTCACAGATATCATTTCTTTCAAAAAAGGAACATAGTTGTGAGGATACTGCTTTTTCTAATATCTTTGACAGAAAAGGTAGATTCGAGATCGGCCTGTAATTGACTAATTCTGTAGGATCAAGTTGTGTTTTTTTAACAAGCGGTTTAATCATAGCCAGCTTAAAGGTTTTTGGTACGTATCCTAGAGACAAGATGAATTAATGATATTAAGAAGAGGATCTGTGACCTCTGGGAGCATCTCTTTCAGTAGCTTAGTCGGTATAGGGTCTAACATACATGTTGTCGATTTAGATGAATTAACGAGTTTGCAAAATTCTTCCTCTCCTCTAGCAATAAATTAATCAAATTTTTCCTCAGGGAGACTACAATGCACTGCCTGATGCGATACTGTAGTAGACGGTTGCATAGTTATAATTTTGTCCCTGATATTATCAATCTTATAAGTGAAGAAGTTCATAAAGTCATTACTGCTGTGTTGCTTGGAAACTTCTGTGTTTGAAGCTTTCTTTTTCGTTAGTTTAGCCACCGTTTCAAATAAATACCTAGGATTATGTTTATTTTCTTCTAATAGGTTTGAAAAATAAGCAGATCTAGCAGCTTTTAAAGCCTCTCTGTACGTAATCAAGCTCTCCTTCCATGAAATCCGAAAGATTCGGATTTGATTTCTTCCAGTTGTTCTCCATTTTTCTGGCTGCTCTCTTAAGGGCCTGAGTGTGCTCGTTGTACCACGGCATTGGACAATTTTCTTTAATCTTCTTTAAGGGCAAAGGAGCAACTGTGTCTAAAGTGCTGGAAAAGAGAGAGTTAAAAGTTTCTGTTGCAATATCGAGTTCTTCTAAGCTATCCGGGATGCTGAGATGATGAAACTGATTAGGAAGATTATTAATAAAGCAATCTTTAGTGGCAGAAGTGATAGGTCTAACATATTTAAAACACGGAGTCAGCTTTGCAGCCTTGGCTAAATGAAGTTTACACGAGACTAGATAATGATCTGAGATGTCATCGCTCTGCTGCAGAATTTCAACGGCATCAACATTTATTCCATGTGATAATATTAGATCTAGAGTATGATTACGACACATGAGTTGGTCCTGACATGTGTTGTCTAACTCCAATTGAGTTTACAATGTCTTTAAATGTCAAACCCAATGCATCTTTTTCATTATCGATGTGTATATTAAAATCACCAACAATTAGTACTTTATCTGCAGTCAATATTAATTCTGATAGAAAGTCCGCAAATTCTTTGATAAAATCTTTATGGTGCCCTGGTGGCCTGTATACAGTAGCCAGCACAAATCTCAAACGTGATTTATCGTTTACACTATATATTTTTACATTAACCCCCTGGGGTCGACAATCGCGTCGGCGCGATAGGCTCGCTTTTTTTTCTTATCAGTGCAAAAGAGATTCAAAATACTCTGTTGACTTTGATCTTGCATACAAGTTTCATACATCAATCGATCCTGTTAAGTGTGTATTTTTTTTTGTGTATACTCACAATAAAAACAAAGTGTTGTGCTTTTCGCCAAATAAAGAAAAATAAACATGATGCGAGTTCTGCTTTCTCTCTGTCAGTTAAGTCCATTCTGAAACGCGTCCGAAAATGAACCGTAACTCAGCGAATACTCAGTCAAACAGTCACACAGGCATGAAGCTTGAATTCTCTTCTTTTAAATGAAGTATTTTTTATAAAAAACAAATATTCTCAGTTTATGTAATATGTATGAAAAGAGAGAGATGTCAGTCGTTCTCATCTCAGCTCATTATGTTTTAATGTGACCCCGCCCACGGAGAGAATATGAATCGCGTTTCTGTGTGTGAATGAATAAACGCACAGATGCGCGCTGTTGTGTAGCTACTACAGCTGGCAAAAAGACTGTTTAAATATGAATCGCGTTTCTGTGTGTGATTGAATGAACAGCTTTTACCAAACTCTTTTGTTATACTGAGATGAGTAAAAATCGACTACAAAAATCGGATAGATTATAAAGTTTTTACTGTAAAATATTGCCAAATCAAATAAGCTTATAATGTTGCAAATTTCTGCTCATATGTTAAATATATATATTATGTTTTGTCAAAAATAAAGTCATCAACTAAGATGTTATAGTGTTTATTCCAATGTAGGCTATATTCAAACTAATTAATCCTTTACTTTGAAATACATATGATAAAATGTATACTTTAGTTTTTACAAAGAAAGATTACACTGGAAATATTGTTAAAATTTTAATTGTTGTAATTGTATAACCTTTTTAATAAAATAGCAAAAATATATACAAGGATAGATGTAAACAAAATCTTTAAAGGTCAATATATACCTTCTCTTTAAATAATTTTTATTGTGTTTTAATAGTGACACATTTGGGTAGAGAATATACAGTATTCCAAAACTTTCTGAAAATACAGTATGAGAATTAACGGCACTATTACTAGAAAAAAACAACAACAACTGTGTTTCCAACTGTGAGCCAATTATATATATATCTCTTGGATAAATTATATTCATTTGGTCTTTCCCGTTCATCTCTTCTGTGGTTTAACTCTTATTTTCATCATCGCCGCCAGTGTGTGTCCTTCGGGGGCAGTCAGTCGAATTTTACAGGTGTAGATAAAGGCATTCCCCAAGGTTCTTCACTTGGGCCTTTGTTATTTTCCATTTTTATTAATGACTTGCCACAATGTTGTTCAGAATGTGACATTCATCTTTATGCAGATGATACAATTATATATTGCTCCAAACCAAATATTCCCGACATAAATTATACTTTACAACATGACTTTGATTCTGTACAGCAGTGGCTGTCATTTAATAAACTCCTGCTGAATAAATCAAAATCATACTGTATGCTTTTTCAGAAGAAAGATAGAAATAATCTTAATTTGCATTTTCTTGATTCTTCTCCTTTACAACCAACCGAAAAATTTAAATATCTCGGTGTTTGGCTAGAAACTGATCTTTCATTCAAAGCTCATGTACACGCGCTGAACAACAAACTTAGTTTTCGTCTTAAAACATTATATCATTCAATAGATTGCTTTAATTTTCAGGTTAGGAAAAGGATAGTCTCTCAGTTGTTGCTACCTATTCTGGACTATGCAGATATTATATATGCCAACACTACTGCCTCTTGTCTACACTCTCTTGATGTGGTATACAACAGCCTGTGCCGTTTTGTTCTACGCTGCCCCTATAGGACACATCATTGTGTGATGTATGAACAGCTGTCCTGGCTTGCACCCTCAGCCAGAAGACAATATCATTGGCTTCAGCTCATTTTTAAATGTATTTACTTTCAATATCCATATTATTTATCACAATATTTAGTGCCTTACAGTTCACATTATAGCCTTCGTCACAACGAACAGATCTTCTTTACTGTCCCTAGAGTTAAGAGAGAAATTGGGAAATATGCTTTCTGTTTTAGAGCCCCTCGTGACTGGAACAGCCTTCCTGCATCCATTCGTTCGCTTACTTCTTTTCCTATGTTCCGAACTGCTTTGTTAACACATCTTCAGAATATTTGTCTATGTTTCTAGCATTTCAGATTTAGCATTGATATTGTCATGTTATGTATGTTTTTATTCAGTATATGAATGTCTATCTGTGATGGGTGGGGATAGTGAGAGCTTGTGTGTGTGTGAGTGCGGGCGGGCGTGTGTGTCCGTGTGGTGCGTGTGAAAGTGTGTGAGTGCGTGTGTTTATTTGTTTTGTTTTTTTTTGTTTTTTTTTTTGTTGTTGTTGTATTATTATTTTATTATTGTTATGACTTTTTTGTCTTATTTGATTATATCTACTCTGTTGTTTTGCTGTTTTTTGTTGTTTGGACATGATCCTGAGGACCCCCATGAAAACGAGATGTTTCATCTCATGGGGTTGATCCTCTAATAAATGTACATAAATAAATATATATATATATATATATATGTATTGTCCTTGCATTCTTTCCTGTGGCTCAGTGACACACCTGAATGAAAGGCTCATTATGTATGCGGGCCCCATTGTCTCCTCAGGTGTGAACCACTCTATATGCATGATGGTGTCATTGGATCGTTTACGCCCATCCGCATATTGCCTTTCCAAACAAAAAGTGTTTTACAAAATTTAAATCAATTCATTGTTTTATGTGAATGATTAGGCAGGATGATTTTCACATCATTTTGAAGAAAAAAGGCGACGACATGCATTAGTCAAAAGTCTTATTGACACATATTTAGTATGTGTTTTGTGGCCTCATTTCAGAAACTTTCATTTTTTGTTTTTTCAATAACCATGCATAAACATTATTCTCTCAAAAATACAAACATGTACATACATGTTGCTCACATATTATGGTAGCCCTGTTTGTGCTAAATAGAGTGTAATAACACCTTTGCCATTAATATGTTTATAAGCAACTGAAAAAAGCACAAATGTCAGGGCATTGACATTAACCCCCAAAACACCTTAGACCCCAGAGGGTTAAGCTCCACTGACTGCAGAGGCTCAAAGGGAACACTCTGCAGGGTAGTTAGAACCACTGAGAGGTCCCAAGAGGGTACGAGAGGAGGGCAAGGAGGATTCAGTCTCCTCGCTCCTCTCAGGAACCTGATGACCAGGTCGTGCTTTCCAACGGACTTACCTTCAACTGCATCGTGATGTGCGGCAATAGCGACAACATACATTTTCAGGGTGGAGGGAGACAGCCTTCGCTTTTAAGAGCACCAGGTGATGAAGAGGTTCCACTTCAACGCGTAGGCATGTCTAGTGGACGATGCTCTAACGGAAGTGATGGTAGCCACCACCGCTGGTAGTAGGGTACTCAAACCTGCCTCATGCCATAGGGTGCCCCGTCCCTGAGAAAGGAGGTCCTTCCTCAGAGGGTTTGGCCAGGGTGGTGCTGTCGCGAGGAGTACTAGTACTCGGAGTACTCGGGGAACCAGGTCCGGTTGTGCCAATGAGGGGCAACCAAAATGACCTGCTCCTCGTCCTCCCTGCAAGAAGGCTCACTGGGGGAAACGCATACTTGCAGAGGCCCCGCGGCCAGCTGTGCGCCAGTGCATCCGTGCCGAGCGTGCCCTCGGTCAGGGAGTAAAACTGGTCGCAATGGGACAAGTCGTGGGAGGCAAACAGGTCTAAAACAGGCTGAAGCCGTGAGAGCTTGTCGGCTGCACAGTTCAGGTCTCCCGGGATATAAATGGCTCAAAGCGACCTCCATAGGAGGAGGTGGCGGGCGAGTTGAGACATACGGCGGGAGCGCAGACCACCTTGTCGGTTGATGTACACTACTGTCGCGGTATTGTCTGATCGAACTAGTATGTGCTGACCCTTGAGCAGCGCACGGAAGCGGTGCAGGGAGAGACGTACTGCCAGCAACTCGAGGATATTGACATGCCAAAGGCGCTGGGGTTCTGTCCAGGAGCCCGCGGCAGCATGTCCATTGCACATGGCGCCCCAGCCCGTGGTGGAGGCATCTGTCGATACAACAACATGCCTGGAAACTCGTTCTAAGGGCACTCCGGTCCGTAGAAAGCTGAGGTTCGTCCACGGGGTGAAGGTCTGACGGCAGGTTGGAGTCACTGGTACTCGGAGCGTGGCGTGTTGCCATGCCCACCTCGGGACTCGTTCGCGAAGCCAGAGCTGAAGCGTTCTCATATGAAGCAATCAGAGCGGCGTTGCTGCGGCTGCCATATGCCCCAGGAGCCTCTGAAATAGTTTCAGAGGGACCGCACTCTTGCCCTCGAAATGTCTCAGGCAAGTCAGCAGTAAATCCACGCGCTCGCTCATAAACTGCGCGCACATGGCGACCGAGTCGATTTCCATACCGAGAAAAGAGATCCTCTGCACAGGGCAAAGTTTGCTCTTTTCCCAGTTGACCCGAAGGCCCAGCTAGGTGCCGGAGCACTAAGTCCCTGTGTTCGCAAACCAGGTCTCGAGAGTGAGCTAGGATCAGCCAGTCGTCGAGATAGTTCAAGATGCGAACCCCTTGTAGCCGTAGCGGCACAAGGGCTGCCTCGACGACTTTCGTGAAGACACGAGGAGACAGGGCTATCCCGAATGGGAGGGCCACGTACTGGTATGCCTGCCCATCGAAAGCAAACCGTAGGAACGGTCTGTGTCGAGAAAGAATGGAGACATGAAAGTAGGCGTCCTTCAGGTAGATCGCTGCAAACCAATCCTGTGACACATTCGAAAATGCGTTTGGCCGTGAGCATCTTGAACAGGACCCTGTGAAGTGACCGGTTCAAGAAGCGTAGGTCCAGGATTGGTCGTAACCCACCGGTTTTCTTAGGCACAATGGAGCAGGGGCTGTAGAACCCGGACCTCATTTCGGCTGCAGGGACAGTCTCGATCACACCCTTCGCCAGTAGGGTGGCAATCTCCGCTCTCATGACAGGGGCATTGCCACCGACCATAGTGAAGCGGACTCCCCTGAAGCGGGGAGGAGACCGTGTGAACTGAATCGCGTAGCCGAGCCTGGTGGTTCTTGCGACCCAGCGGGACAGCTTGGGAAGCTCCAGTCAGGCTCCCAAGAACTGTGCCAGGCTCAGGCTCTGTGCCAAGAACAGGTCATGCGATCCACAGACATGCCCTCGGGGGTGCAGCGAGGCGGAATGACCGGCCCGGACGTGGGTGGCATAGCGGCCCCGGTGTGGGGGCAAGGTCATTGGCTGCGTCCTGCCAGAGGAGGCCAGGGAAGGACCAGCGTTCCACGGGGCGTGCTCTGGCAGGGGTCTGACGACAGAGGGGGACGAGAGTGGCGAGGCTCGTGAGCGGCGCGCACTGTCATCTTAGAACTCTGTGTGCTCAGAGATGGGTATGTCAGTTCTTTCTTTAACCATTTTAGGGTGCTGCTCGTCATGGAACGAGCAGCGGGGGTGGGAAAACCAAGGCCCTGCTACCATCTCCTGTAAAGAACTGACTGCCATCTCTGAGCAGCCCCCGCTTAGCCTGGCGGTTAGCGGGGTGCGGGGCCGGAGAGGGCTGTGGCGGCTTCCTCCATGACGCGGCCAGGGTGGAGGCTGCTGCTGGGGCCGTGCGGGAGGGCGCCCTCAGCGGTGAGGATTCTGCAGGCTGAGGATGAGGATTCTGAGGCTGGGGATTCTGTGCCGACGGCTGGGTTGAGGCAGCAGCGGGCCGTCGGGGCAGAATATGCTTAATAGCCTCAGTCTGCTTCTGGGCGGTCGAGAACTGTTGCGCAAAGTCCTCGACCGCTCCGCCAAAGAGGCCAGCCTGGGATATGGGAGTGTCGAGGAAGCGGGTTCGCTCGGCCTCTCTCATATCGGCCAGGTTGAGCCACAGGTGTCTCTCCTAGACCACGACTGTGGACATCACCTGACCCAGGGAGCGTACGGTCACTTTCGTCGCCCGGAGAGCGAGGTCAGTGGCGGCACACAGCTCATCAAAGAGCCCTGGGTCAGTCCTTCCCTCGTGCATGTCCCTGAGCATCTGGGCCTGGCAGAGGCGGCTGCCTGCCCCGCGGCTCTATAGGATTTCGCCACCAGAGTAGACGAAAACCTACAGGCTTTGTAGTGGTGCTTAGGGTCGCTGCGGGAAGAAGCGCTCTGCGGACACAGTTGTATCGCAACAGAGCGTTCAACCTGGGGAACCCCAGTGTACCCTTTGGCAACGGCCTGGTCGAGGGGAGGAAAGGTGGAGAAGGTCGCTTAACGATCACGGGAAGACAAAGGAGTCTCCCAGGACCTTGTGACCTCCTCATGCACGTCCGGGAAGAAAAGTATTGGGGTTGGACGCCGACAGGGATCGGCGGCCGCACCCAAAAAACAATTATCGTGAACGCACTGGGCAGGTCGGAGGGCTACACTCTAACCCAATGGCTGCGGCTGCCCGGGAAAGCATGGCAGTCAACTCAGGATCCGACTCAGGCAGTGCTGGCACACCCGAAGGCGGCAGCACATCCAAATCGTCATCTCCCGAGGACTCCTGCCCACCTTGTGATGCTGCAACCGACATAGAATCGTCCTCTGGTGCGCCAAATGAAATTCGCGAGGCGTCCGAATGCTTTACCTGACTGATAAATTGTGTATTTGGACAATGCTGGTATGACATCATTATGTGTGGCATCACTGCAAGCGTATCTGTATCAGAAGCGTCTAGGGTTGACATCATACCATAAACATGTCTTACGCTACTGTACCAGCTGGAGTATTACGATACCGCTCAGTGTTGTGCTCAGTTATAATTCAAATCTACTAAGTGAACCAAATGTTCATAAATACATAGATGTAAATGAAAACAGACCAGAGTTTCCTCTGAATACTTTATTAATGAGTGACTATGGCTATAGTTGGCATTGGCACTTGTGAGGCGGCACACAGGAGCAGCATCTGAAGTGATGGTTAGATTTTTTACACAATTTAATGCTGTTAATGCAATTACAACTGCATAAATAATTTTCAGATTAATGGTTTAAATATAAAATTCTGAATATAGAAATATGAACTGTTGGGGATAAAAGAAATAATAGGCCTATAGTCGGGGAGCCAAAGTCTCAAAAATGGGTTGAACCTGACATGGTCTGCCATACTTTTTATTTGTGTTTTTTCTGTTAACTTTGACCCTAAGAACCAATAATTGGAGGGTCTGCTCTGCCGGAAATATCGCGAAAAAAAATTGTGGCCATTTTAGTGTATGCACCCTTGATTTTTTATCAGAAAAATGTGAAAAATGATTTTTTTCCTCAAATCCTCAGTGGGTTTGGTAGGCTGTCAATAAATGCATTCCAGATACACAGAACACATGTGCTGACAACATCCACTGAAAAAAGAACTCTTAAAACACATTTCTACATGATTTTGCATCAATTTAATGCAAAAAATAAGGCGTTTTCTCACTTTTTTCCAATATTTTCATCTTTACTTCATTGGCAATCAACTATTCTCCCAAGTTATGACATCAGTCAATATGTCATTCTTTTCACCAAACAGTATACTCATTCCACAGAAAAAAATCATAAAAATCCAACCAAAATCAATGGATCTGTGATGATTTCACTGATAGTTGATCAGCAGGCTCAGAACCTCAATAGAATTGTAGGCTACTCTCAAAATTCCGAAAGACATATAGTCCATGAGCCAGGGGGGTTGATCGGTATCATCGGGGGGAAAAATGCTATCATTGTTTTTTGGCAAGGTATACACCCCTAGTATTAGAAAAATCACGATAGCAGTGCAGCGGTGGTAGCGAAATCACTTTTTTCAGCTCATGAAGTTACTAACCCCCTAAGATAAATTCCGTTTTTGAAATCTGGTGTATATCTGGTTTAGGCTCATGCTAGGGATATTGTCAATATTCTATAATATGGTGCTTGGTATCGCTGGAAAGGGGACCTTTTAGGCTTTCATTTAAGCCCAGTACTGAATCTGTCTGACAAACACAGAGGTCACATGACTTCTTTAAACCAGAAATAACACACATTTTTTCACAATTTCCGCCTAAACTGTATGCTTTCTTTTATCCCTGTGGCATGAAAGAACACCACGGACACAAAACTCAACAACTTCAATACTCTAGGCACTCTGATGATTTAGAAAATGTATAATATACCCATACTATTTATTTGTGAGAGCCTTAAATTAGACTTGTGCAGCCAGCACAAGTCTTCAAAATAGAATAGAGCCAATAGAATGCACAAATAGAATACCCTATTAGTCCAGGGCCAAATGGCCTATTTATTCATGTACAGTTGTAATAAAAAGTAATTGTTTCAATATAGTGTAGTCAACATAACACTTGTAATTGGTTTAACAAAATGTTTCTATCATGTATTTTGATATTCACCCACTTTCAGTTAGAATGTCAGAAAGTACTTTTATAATGGAGAGATGGACTTTTATAATGGATAGATGCACTTTTATAATGGATAATGGAGAGAAGTCCATCTCTCCATCATAAAAGTCCATCTCTCCATCATAAAAGTCCATCTCTCCATCATAAAAGTCCATCTATCCATTATAAAAGTGCATCTATCCATTATAAAAGTGCATCTATCCATTATAAAAGTCCATCTCTCCATTATAAAAGTGCATCTATCCATCATAAAAGTGCATCTATCCATTATAAAAGTGGGTGAATATCAAAATATATGATAGAAACATTTTGTTAAACCAATTACAAGTGTTATGTTGACAACACTATTGAAACAATTACTTTTTGTCTTTCGGAAAAAAATGTCTTTCGGAATTTTGAGAGTAGCCTACAATTCTATTGAGGTTCTGAGCCTGCTGATCAACTATCAGTGAAATCATCACAGATCCATTGATTTTGGTTGGATTTTTATGATTTTTTTCTGTGGAATGAGTATACTGTTTGGTGAAAAGAATGACATATTGACTGATGTCATAACTTGGGAGAATAGTTGATTGCCAATGAAGTAAAGATGAAAATATTGGAAAAAAGTGAGAAAACGCCTAATTTTTTGCATTAAATTGATGCAAAATCATGTAGAAATGTGTTTTAAGAGTTCTTTTTTCAGTGGATGTTGTCAGCACATGTGTTCTGTGTATCTGGAATGCATTTATTGACAGCCTACCAAACCCACTGAGGATTTGAGGAAAAAAATCATTTTTCACATTTTTCTGATACAAATCAAGGGTGCATACACTAAAATGGCCACAATTTTTTTTTCGCGATATTTCCGGCAGAGCAGACCCTCCAATTATTGGTTCTTAGGGTCAAAGTTAACAGAAAAAACACAAATAAAAAGTATGGCAGACCATGTCAGGTTCAACCCATTTTATTGAGCTTTTGAGACTTTGGCTCCCCGACTACTACTTTAAAATGTTAAATGTTAAAACCGCCAGTAAGTGGCAGCAAGTCTTAAAGGTCCCATGACATGGATTATTTTATTATTTTAGAATGTTTCCTGGGGTGCCCTTATAACGTTAGTATGTTTTTAAGATCAAAAATTTTAATATTTAAGAAATAAAAGGCATTTTTCCTAGCCTGATTTTAGCTCTGTTTGAAGGGCCTGTCTGCTGTGAGACTTCAGTGTAAACGCCCACTGCTGTGATTGGCTGACATGCTTGCATATGAAATATCTAGCATTACATGTGGAACTCTCTCGAATACTTTTATTATTACAGCTATTATACGTTTTTACTATTACAGCTATCAAGATTAACCGTGATTAACGATTAATCGTGATTAACGATTAATCGTGAGAAGTTTTTTAAGAATTTAGATTTATTCCCATCACATAAAAGGTTGCAGTGATGAGCATTGAGCAGATGACAGCCTGTTGATCGCGTGAATGAAGATCTTATCATTGCAACGCAGTTTCTGCACTCTCACTAATGATTTCACCAAAGAAAACATGAGGGAAGTACAGTAAGAGCTTCGTTGTGCAGCGTAACAGCGTCATTGATTTCATAACGAGTTTTGGCAAGTGTCCAGATAAACTCGCGCTGTGTGAGTGACAGTTTGGCCGATTGGAAAGGGATTGTTCTTTGAGCGCTTTCTGTATATATTTTAATCATAGTTTAAATAAGATTATTTTCATCCTACCAAGAGAAACGATGTGAAGTTGATATTTTATCTTGATTTAATGATGCATAAACAGTATTGAACGACTTTGAGAGAAAGATTATCTGTCTGAACTTGAACAATTACACATCAGAAATTCACATAACCCCCTGGTTCTTCAGAGGCTCGGATGAAGGAACTAAAAAAATACTTTTGTGTTCATTTGTACATCCAAACACTGAGCAACTGCCGTGCTTCGCTCATTTGCAAGCCATGATGTCTCTCGAGGAAAAAACAATATTTTCTCATGGGCGGGCCAAATTCTCTTTGCGGGCAAAGAAGAGAAAGGGTAGGTGACCTTTCCCCTTATGATGACATAAAGGGAAGATTCTCGATTCGCCCGTCTGAGCTTTCATTTTCTCAAAAATACCCAGGGCTTGGTTTACACCCATCTAAATGTCTAGCCACTGGGGGACCATAGGCAGGCTAGGGGAACTCATGTAAATTATGAACCTGTATATAGTAGTCTTCAGTGAGGTATGAAGAAATAGTAGTTACTGATTAGCTAATAGTGAATACCACATTCAACTGAGCGCTGTTACTAACTAATGTGTTAATCAGAGTTTTTGGTTAGTTAATAGTTACTGGAGTGTTAATATTGTGTTACTCATTTGTTCCTGTGTAGTTATTCATTAATGAAGGAACAGTGTTATAAAGTGTTACAGACATTTCTACTAAAGGCAATGCATAACACATGCATTTCACACGATGAGGCACTGACACACTCAGGCACACCTGTGCTCCAGGGGCGTAGCCATCATTTCAAAAGTGAGGGGGACAGAATGTCAAGTGTAATACCATTTTTTTCCAACTTTTGTTGACAGGTTTTTGCTTAATTGGCTTAGTATGCTATTTATTTTTAAAGCAATAAAACAGAAAGAAAGAAAGAAAGAAAGAAAGATGTTCAGTACTTTATATTGCACATGCAGGGTTTTTCCTGGCTCAAAACTAGGCGGAGGGGGTAAAATCCTGATCATGTATTTTAATAATAAGATAATTAAATTTGTATGTTTCGTAGACCATCATATAGCCTACTGTGTTTGTGGGTGGAGCTCGGTACCTCTAGGGGGGTCCGGGGGCATGCCCCCCTGGAAGAATTTTTTTACATTTTAAAGATAAATTCATTAATCTGGTGCACTTTGAGTCACCCGAATCTGCTGTTAAAAATAAATAATCCATCTGCCAACCACCCAAACCTATGATATTTGATCATCACATTACAATTATTCAAATTCTCAGTGTTAAGCATGATAATATGGTAAAATGTCACACTGAAGTAGGCTGCTTTAAAAATAACATTTATTTAAAATAAAAGTTCTTCTGTTGGCAAAATTACATTTCCTATAGACCAAACAGAGGCTCCCTTCAAACTTAAATTCTCAATGTTTCATTACATCACTGTTGGAAAACACTCTTATCAGAATAAGTTTTTTATCTTTATAAAGGGCATTTTTCCCTTAATTTTATTAAATGTAGCCTATGCTCCATCTTTCATTTCAAATTGAAACAGCGAAACTTTGTTACCGTCAGTGTATTATTATCAACTATAGGCTATCAATCACCACTTAACATTAAATGAAATTAAATCAGAATCATCCTTGCATTATCTGTGATTCCCTATTTATTATTAATATTATACTATTTATTATCTATCTATCTATCTATCTAAACTAAAACTTTCCAATTGAAAACCTTCAAACTTCAAGCTTTTAAAACTTTCTGGTTAGGCTTTTTCAAGAGAACTTAAAGTTTGTCATCATGTACACATGTTACAACGCTGCCTGATTCAAGCAGGCTTAATGCATGAAAATACAAACTCAGCATTAACAATCACCATGTTCATTCTAATTTGAAGGGCTTTGATAACATCTGTGAAAATAATAGACATTACGAATAAAAAAATGTTGAAAATAAGTGCACGTTTGTGCGGGTAATGAATATTTTCAATTTACAACAAAACTTGTTAATTATTCAACAAGAGAAATAGGCAGAGTTATTCATCATTGTGCAACACAATTCGGATACCACATGACAACTTACTTACAGTGCTTGACTTTTTCGTGAAAAAGAGTGAAGAGTTTTTTGCCGTTTTGAACTCATTGCGACCTCTATGAAAAAAATGGATTGGGCGCGGGTGCGAGCATGGCCGTGTCGTGATGCACGAGTGACTGATTACCATGGAAACGTGAAAGTCACGTAGATAGACTATCCTTGACTCTTTGGATTTTAAATCTCGATGTAGGCTATACACACCCGCGAAAACCTCAGCTTGTCGTGGACACACTTGCCCTATGAAAAAGTGCGGGGGACGAATTTACATTTTATAAAAAGTGGGGGGGGGGACGTCCCCCGCGTTATCTACGCCTATGCTGTGCTCTGTAGCAGTGGTGTGTGTGAGGGCACCAAACACAGAGCAGTGGTGTGTGTGAGGGCACCAAACACAGAGCAGTGGTGTGTGTGAGGGCACCAAACACAGAGCAGTGGTGTGTGTGAGGGCACCAAACACAGAGCAGTGGTGTGTGTGAGGGCACCAAACACAGAGCAGTGGTGTGTGTGAGGGCAGTGGTGTGTGTGTGAGGGCAGTGGTGTGTGTGAACGCACCTGTTTGAGGCAGTCTCCGTGTATTTCCTGTATGTATTTGAGGAAGGCTGTGGTCCACTGCAGTGTGGTGGCTTTATCAGTGTCAGCGTAGCAGAACGGCACCAGCAGGTTCAACTCGTCACAGCACAGACGGATCCTCCTCCTGAGGACACACACACACACACGCTACATCTCTAACACTGAACGCATGGGTTAGACCGAACGAGCATCTGGAACGTGTTGAATGCTGCACAGCACCTGCGGTCGCGCTCCTTTCTGTTGTGAACTTCTTTGCGCTGAGTTCGGTCCATGACAGGCCTCGTCCGGTCCCGTTTAGCACAGGACACACTGGCACACGTCTTCCAGTTCCCAGAGCCCTGTATGATATTAGACGGCCTGAGAGCCCTGGCCCGAACACGCTTGATGGGACGCGCAGCTTTATTCACCTCATCTGAGGTGCAGAGGGAAACACAGAACACACACACACACATAACACATCTCTAGGCTCTTCACAGCACTGTTCACACTCATCATCTACTCACTGTCATGACTCTCGTCCTCTCATGGAGCATAAAATGTGTTTTAGTTGATTATGTAGGTTGTACATAAAAAAGCCTGTTCTTAAATGATGACATTAAAGTCCAATGAGCTTTTCCCCAATGTGTTGAAATATTCCCAATTGAAATAAAGTCTTGAGAAATTATGTTGATAATTTGGTTCAACCAATTGTTCTTAAATATGACTTACTATTTAAATCACTATCAAGTTACTGTGAAGCTGATGACATGGTGTTTACTGATCCAACAGGAAGCCTCCACATTTTTAAACAGAACTGATGTTGAAAAGCGAAGTATTTTGGCTAAATCTCGTTACTATTGACAGTCCTAGAGTAATAAAACAGGTCTCTATCTTACACATGAGCGTCTCATGATGTTGTTTGGAAGGGGATCGCAAATGTTTATTTTTTTTAACGATTTTAAAATCGATTTTTTTTTATTACAGAATCGATATTACTTTAAATTAAATTGCTTTATTTTTGTCCTTGCTTGTAGATGAGGTTGACAGAAGCTAGCCACTTTTGTCCAACAGAGGATGAAATGTGTCGTTATCTATGAGTGTTGAGTGGCGTAATGTCCCAAGTGTGCGCGTGAGGAGACGTGAGGCTGAACGCACTGAAAGCCCTCGCGCTGCTCATATACTGAGAGAGAGATGAGACAGTAGAGCTGCACCATTCATCTTTAAAAGACTGTGATCTCCATTCAAACACACACATGATCTTTCAATACGTCTGTCTATTAAACCTTGACAAAATCATATCGCAACATTCAGATCTGTGTTGGCGCTGCCGCTGACCCGGAGAGAGTCGTCATGAAACAGACACAAACACTCTTTTCAACCTCATAGTATCATTGTTTCTGTGATACAATAGTTCAAATTATCATAGTAGTACTGGGATAAAAGTTTAAAGTTCAAATATGAACACTGATGTCTACGATATCGATCAAAATAGAGTAAATCAGCTTTTGATAGAAACTTGGCACTTAAAATAAAGTTTTTTATCGCATTTATCGATTACACTGTTTCGGCACTAGGTGGCGACAAGTGACTGTTAAAATTGTATTTGTTATTGAATCATTTGTTCAAGAGAATGTAGTATTGTGTGATGCTTCTGAAATAAACCTCAGAAAGATGTGATGATTTGTTTTTGTAAGTATGACTCCTCTTATACATCATGTATAGTCTGCATAAGTGTATGATTGAACTTTTCCCCAAGGTCTAGTGTTAAAAAAAGGTACAAATCTTGCATAGTGTGCCTTTAAAACTGAAAGTGAGGAGAGATAAATACTGAAACCCACAGGACACAGTGGATATGAACACACTCCTGGTAAAACAGTTGGTTTATGTGATGTAAAAATGAAACAAAGATTAATCATATCAGATCTTTTTCACCTTTAAAGGTCCAATATTGTACACCTTTCTGAAGTTTTATTTTAGGTTTTGATGTCCTCATAATGTTATGAAGCCTATATGACAGATGTGTGCTGCACATGTTGCACTGAACTGTAGCTTCCTTTTCGAAGTGCTTCCATCATGACGAACAGCGCACATCTGAAGTGTTTAAATACTTCATTATATATCGGCTTTAATATATCGGCCTCATTTTCTTGTCGGATCAATAACGATAACATTAAAAATGCATTATCAGCCGATATCGATATGTGGTCGGTATATCGTGCGTCCCTAGTCTTGTTTGGTTCGACTGAATCGAGCTGAAGTTCGTTTCCCCCTTTGGATCCCTTGGGCAGGTGTGAATACAGCACTCGTGTGCGGACCGAGACCCAGCTGAAGAGGTGCTCTCGGCCCGGCTCCAAACCAACCCTGGTACGGTTTGAGTTTCTGCCCACTGAAGGGATGACCTTAGCACACGTGTGGTTTGTACTTGCAAAAAGGGCCGTGTGAAAGCGAACCACACCAAACAAACAAAATCAACATTGTATTTGGTCCGGACCAAAGCAAGTGAACTAGTGGACTTTCCTGGTGTGAGTGAGTACACCCCAAGACTGAACGTTGTGGCCAAAATTGTAAAAGGTATGTTTGGCACTACACACACACGGTACACATCAGCACAACCAGTTCACGGTGAAGCACAGGCGTAAACCATGATGATGCTGCTGTTTCACACATACTGCGTTTGTGCTGCGTATGCACTGCGTTTAATAAAAGTTAAAATAAAATAAACACGGCTTGACATGAAAATGTAGCACCATCTCTGCATAAACGCATTTAATTAAATTATACCTCTACTTTTCACAGTAACCTTTTTACGTTAAGCCCGGGATAAAGCAAGGAAAACTACTAGTTACACCTTACCTCAACAAGGAGACATGATGGATTTAACGGATGGGTTTAAATGCAAAAGAAAGCAAGTTTTAACTTAAGAAAAGTACATTTAAACGTTTTGCCACTTGCTTGAGCAACTTAACCCTCTTATGCTCTTAGTTTCCTGTTTACACTCTATGCATTTGGGGTCTATATGACCCCAAACATGTATAGAGCTATTGTACAAAAAATACAAATTTTAATAATGCAAATTATATAACATTTTTTTCGTTATCTATATGCAATGTAGGGCTGGGCAATATATCGATATAAAAAATATATCGATATATTTTTAAATGCGATATGAGATTAGACCATATCGCATATATCGATATAGTTCAAATTTGCGCTCTGCTCCCCGCGCCTCCGCTCCTCCTTTTCCACTCTGCGTGCGTGTTTAGAGCACGTTATGTTATGAGAGGCGAATCATGACTACTTCAGAAAACCCAGCGCAATAGGAACTACCAGGCAGTGACATAAGTGTACGCTGAAATAAAGTCTTTCACCTCAGAAAAACGGACTTTCTTGTCCTGTCAGCCGTTATCCTGTGCTCGGAGCGCACACTCTTCAATTGCACGCGCAAATGCGGCGGCGCGCACTGTATCGCCTCACTGATCAAGTGCAAAAGAAACTACGAGCATGCAACGCCGTTACGTTGTAAATTACACGAAATAAAATTAATGCAGGTATGATTTTCATTCTATTCACCAGGAGCAGTTTCCATGTTTCATTAACAGTTATTGTTAGTATTGTGTATTCACCATGGTAACTGTCGTTTCCATATTAACCCCAAAATGCCACTATTTTTCTTTGTGTTATTTTTTATATATTTAAATGACTGTAGTGGCTCATACCAACATTGTATTAACAAAAACTAGTTTGGGACTGCTATTTAATAGCTTTAGCATAGGCCTAATGTTTATTTATTAGTACTAGTCTTTACTATTAGTCATATTCTTACAATTCATGTTAAGTAAAGGGGAAAAGTGATTATGCTAAATAAATTGATTATATTAAAAGCAATTATGATTTTTGTCATAATCGTGCAGCCCTAAAGTGAAGAAACCTGTTTATTATTTATTCATTTGATTTTGCAACTGTTCACTGAAATAGCTGGTTTCAATAAAACTACTTTTAACATGTCATATTTGGCTTTGACTTTGACTGAACATTTGCTCTCACTTTGCGGAAAAAATATCGGGATATATATCGTATATCGATATTCAGCCTAAATATATCGGGATATGACTTTTGGTCCATATCGCCCAGCCCTAATGCAATGCATCGAATAATACGTTGTTTAAACTGATTGTGTTTAAATGAGAATACGTCTATGAAAGAGCGTACAGCCTAAAGGGCCCTACACACCGGGACGAATATCGGCGCGCGTTATTCGCCAGCGTTTTTCAACGCGTTTTTTGTGTTCACACCCAAGCGATTTTCGCTGACGATGAGCCGAGTGAACATGCAAATTCATTCCCTGACATTAAATGGCGCTTAATACCACTCCATAACAGTTCTCTTTTATCAAGATGTCTGTAGTCGCTGTTGCGTTTGTCATATAGTTCTTTATGTTCCGACACCAACGAGACCAGCAGCTCTACACTCATCTTGCCTTGCATTTTCCTCGTCTTATTTCTTCCCGGCAGTGTTTAGACGCTACTTGGTGTATATCTTCTTCGCCGTTACGTATGTGTGCTCGGCAAGACCGTTTTGTGTTAGCGCCCCCAAGTTGTGTTTTACTGTAACTTCAGAAGCTCCAGACACGTGAACAAAAGCGCCAATCTCATTGGTCGGATAGTTTTTGACGCCGCGCTTCAAACCAAAAAAACAAACCCGAGGCGTTTTTTAAAAAATGACGCTTTTACGCGTGCCGTTTTTCGCGCCGGTGTGCACACCTGTGAACAGGCCTTAACTGTGCTGTGTACAGAGAGAATCGCAATGCTGACAAAACTTTTTTTTGGTTGCTGATAACTTTTGGATTTGAAATCAAATGTAGAGTTAGTGGTCCAGCGCGGATCAGCTGCGCACTGCAAACGCAGCACATGTGAAAGCACTAGCTCCTGCACCGCATACGGAGTGTGTGTGTGTGTGTGAAACAGGGCTGCTTTTCTTCAGCTGGAACTGGGGCTTTAGTGAAGGTGCGGGAATCATGAATAGCTCAAAGTACCAGTCGATTTTACCAGCTGCAACAAGCGCCACCTTGTGGATGTAATACGTAAATGTAAATTATCAGAGTAAACTCCGAGAAAACCAATGGAGAAAACCCGAAAGTAAAACAGATTTTATAATTCAATATTGCAATGCTTTGCGCTACTGTATCGATATAATTGCGTGCGCAGAATATCACGACACTGAACAGAATCGATACTTTCCCCCACCACTAGAAAACAAAGCAGAATTCATTTCATCTATTTCTAGTCATAGTCTAGTCAGGTCTTTTCACGTATTCACACACCAGTCGCCTGACTGGGACGGCTGGAGGCACTGGTCTGCTCATCTCCAAGTAATGGAAATTAAATCCTTTACCTTCTATGTGTGACAATAACTCATTTGAATCGCATTCAATTACTATCCCCAGCCCTATTAAGATCCACTGTGTAGTTGTCTATCGGCAGCTCGGCAGCTTCTAGGAGGAGTTGGATGTGTTACTCTCATCCTTCCCGGAGGATCCTCCCGTAGTTCTGGGAGACTTCAACATCCACCAGGAAAAACCTCAGACTGCTGATGTCCAGCTGATTCTGCTGCTAGATGCGTCCTAGGGGTGTGCCATATCATACTGTCCACGATAATACCGGTATAAATTTTTACATGATAAAAAAAGTGTCATATCGCGATATCACTGATATAGCGACGCAATGACGTATGGCACATTTACGTTCCCTAGCACGCACAACAACAACACCTGTCTGAGCGTGAGAGCAGCAAGTCAGCCCAATGACGATCAAATCAATAATTTTAAAACTTTCTCCCAGACGCAATTTTTCAAAGTGTTTTTCAAAGACGCAAAGTGTTCAGCGGTGCCGCGTCTTCTCGCTCTCGCTCTCAAAATGGGTTGCACAAGTCAAGCGTCGATACCACACTCTTGTGTTTAGCAGTCAGGACATGACGGAATTGTCTTTAGTCACTTGCATCGTAACTAAAGTTGATCATTTTCACTTCTTTTGAAGTCTTATCAGTTTAAACATTTGCAATTTTAAACTTCAGTAGGCTACTCTCGCGCGCTCTGTTTACTCTTGCGTGCATACATACAGTAAAGCCGTTTCACAAACAGCTCGCGTGTATCAAAAGTTATTTTTCGCGGATTATATCGCTTTAACAGGGGGAAAAACACGCAAAATTGTGTAAAAATTCCGGTCATGGTTAGTATATTCATAAACAGTCGGTTGTGTCTGAAATAAGTATAAAACGCGTGTGACAGACTGTATAATGAAAACAGTAATGGATCCGGGCACTAGCTCTAAAAGTGACAGCAGCCATATGTGTCTGTCATTAATGTTGTCGTCAAAACAACAAAAGATAGCTTTTATTGTAAGGAATCAGAATTAGCCTATGTATTTAATTTAGTCAGGACTATCAGTGTTATTTTACATTTGATTACCTTATTCAGTTTCTGTAGCATTTCTGAATACTAGTGTTAGACCTACCCAAAAACTTTTCTCTTTATTTGTATCTTTATTATTGTGTATATATTTTTGCTACTTTTTTCAATTTAATTCAAAGATTGAAATCAAGCTTATTTGTGTTGTGTAAACTCTTAAAAACAAAATTACCTAATTGTAAAAACACAATGAGTGAACAAACATTTAGGTGAGATAAAAAAAAAAAATTGTCTACATTTTTTTTCTATATCGTCATAAATATCATTATCGCAAATATTCTTGAAATATCGTGATATAATTTTGAGGCTATATCGCCCACCCCTAATGCGTCCTGTGTATGGCCGCTCTCAAACGTGCTGAATGCAGCCGAAGATTATGTTGCAGTTATTAAATTAAAAATGAGACCCCTATTTGACTCTTTTTTTGTAGAGCTGTTACTTTTTTAGTGCATGTTTAGTGCTTGCACAGGTCACATGGAGCACTTATACGGTGCTTTTGTGCTTCATTACTGGAGCTCGGCAGCCCCTGATCGCAGGATGGAAATAAGTGTTTTGTGTTCCAATGACAGGAAGGAAAGTCATATAGCTTTAGAGCAACATAAAGGTATTTATAATAACAATAATTTGCTGATAAGTAACTAATTTGAATAATAAATCATTACTAAGATTGTTTGTCTGTTTGAGTGAAGGAGGAGTCTTACTCTTCAGTGTGACGGCAGTCTGCAGGTCTGCAGTGTCAGTGTAGATGACAAACGGAGGCCTCATCAGCGACTCTGAGCCTCTCTCTGCTCTGAAGCTCACGGTCAGCTCTGCAGGGGTCAGCAGCTCAGACTGATGGACACCCTCCAGTCAAGAACATAGGAAACCACTCATTACCAGCAATAAACAAGCAGCAGAACTCGGTAACAAACTCATACTGAAGTGCGTTTGAATGGCATGAAGATAAGCACCTACAGTTTTCAGCAGATGTCCTTCGTATGGGTACGTGCCTTGTATTGTCATCATCGTGTCTGGTTTACTCCAGTTCTCTATTTGTGCATGCGTGGACATTCCTGGAGTGTTCGTAGAGTGACAATGCACTGATAAAAATCTGGAAGACAAATGATGAAATCATGTCAATATTGATTTAAAGCAGGGACAAAACTTCATCCCTGTCATTAGGATCATCTTTGTCTCTAGGATACGTACCAAAAACCTTTAAGCTGGCTATGATTAAACCGCTTGTTAAAGGAGTCATAACCTAGTATTACCTTGGATACCCACGCTCTATTATAGTCTTTCAGGCCCTTCTAAAAAAGAAAAGTTGAAAAAAAGTGGAAAAAAAATAAACACAGAGCTCCTCTGACCCTTATTTCTGAAGGCATTATTGTCTCGCGAGATCTGATGCGATATTTTGGCTGTCGTGGACGGTCATTGTAATAATGCAAATGAGGGGCGCGTTGATTGGTGGCAGGAAGGAGGGGGGTTGACACCGCAGGTGACGCTTCAGCATATCATAACTGACATCATGGCGCAAGTTGTGAATGAACCCGACATGGCCGCGACCTACGGAATTCAACCTTATATGCACGAGCCAGACTCTCTGTTGGCAGTCAACAACAGAGCAACTCACGTGTGCACCACGTTTCTGCATCTTTCACGGTCTTCGAATCGGAATTCAGTAATGGCGGCGCTCGACAGAATATGAGGGGGAGAGGGGCAGGGCGGGCTTCCTGCAGCATAGGTCTGCGGTGTCCATATATGGTATATCCTGCCCCGACTTGAAATTAACATCACGTATTTGAGTGCGCGTGCACGTGGGCTGGTTGACGAACCCAGGGGTAAACAAATGCTTCACTTTTAAATATCGGCTTCCCGGCCAGTGTATAATCATTAGGCAATCATAACATACATTTTTTCTCGTGGAAAAGTGAAAATTACAGGTCATGACTCCTTTAAAAAAACGCAACTTGATCCTACAGAATTAGTCAATTACAGGCCGATCTCGAATCTACCTTTTCTGTCAAAGATATTAGAAAAAGCAGTGTCTTCACAACTGTGTTCCTTTCTTGAAAGAAATATCTGTGAGGATTTCCAGTCCGGATTTAGACCGTACCATAGTACTGAGACTGCTCTCGTTAGAGTCACAAATGATTTGCTCTTATCATCCGATCGTGGTTGTATCTCGCTATTAGTGTTACTCGATCTTAGTGCTGCGTTTGACACTATTGGCAGCACAATTAATTGAAATCGAGATATGGCTTAGTGTGATTATGCAGTAGCAAAAGCCTGCGACTGTCTAATGACTGTGTTCATTTACACGTGAGCAGCTCATGATCAATGTTTTCAGAGTCTCGGAGCCGCTTGGCTCGCAGTCGGGCTGTGTTGACCATTATCCCAGAGAGAGTCTTTTCAACCTCATAGTATCATTGTTTCTGTGATACAATAGTTCAAATTATCATAGTAGTACTGGGATAAAAGTTTAAAGTTCAAATATGAACACTGATGTCTACGATATCGATCAAAATAGAGTAAATCAGCTTTTGATAGAAACTTGGCACTTAAAATAACGCATTTATCGATTACATTGTTTCGGCACTAGGTGGCGACAAGTGACTGTTAAAAAAATATATTTGTTATTGAATCATTTATTCAAGAGAATGTAGTATTGTGTGATGCTTCTGAAATAAACCTTTTGTAAATATGACTCCTCTTATACATCATGTACAGTCTGTATAAAGGCGGGCACACACTGTGCGATTTTTGAGCCGAATTCTGACTCGTGCGACTCTTTTCCGGGTCAGGCCGATTTTCAGTGATGTCGTGGTTCGATTGTCGTTTGTCGTGCAGTGTTTGTGCCGTGTACAGGGGGAAACGAGAGGCGATCGGATGGATTTCTGGCATGTCAGAAATTTGGTCGCTCCTCGTGACTACATCGCACAGCTGAAGCAGAGCTACGAACGCTTGCCCTAAACTCAGGGGTTTCCCCTCACTGCGCCTGCGCCAAAGCAGAAGTTTAACCCTTTCATCTTTAATGCTGCAAGAAAGAAAACGAAAAGAGGCAGATATTCTGTAGCTATCAAACTAGCTACAAATGACTGTTGCTTGCCTCCAGTTCGTGTTGCAAATGGATAAACCATATATTACCCACGTCTTCCAAGCCGCCTGCGATGTAGCGTTAAACAATGCTTATGTTAAACCAGCTTTGCTGTAGCTCAAACAGTAGAGCGCTGGCGCTCGCAACGCCAAGATCATGGGTTCGATTCCCAGGGAAAGCAAGAACTGATAGGAATGTAAATGTGTAATGCAATGGATAAAAGCGTCTGCCAAATGCATAAATGTAAACCAGCTGTTTTTGATTTCCATTGATGACTGATTATTGCAGTGTTCGGACATTATAGACTGTTAATAATTTTAATTATAGGCCTATGATTCACTGTATAATCGACCTAAATATTTTTAGATAATTTTCAATGAGCAAGCAAGCTTCTATCTGGTATTTTATTATTATCCTTGCAGCGCGTCGGTTATATGGTGATGTGCTGGGAAATTATTGCATGGCAAATTAATTATAAAAGCCTATCAATTTAATAATAAAAGTAGGTCTTCCCTAATAATAATAATAATTATACAGTAATAGGCCTACTAATAATAATTTAATACATAAATTGGAAATGCTAAATACTCCTGATATTGATAGCTGATGCTTGTTTTGACAATATCTCTGGATACACGATATCATGGTCTATTGGCGCAACCCGGCACGGTTATTGCGCATATTTCACACGTACAGTGTGAGCAGTGAAGTCGCAGCTCGACGTGCGGACCGTATAGTGTGAGCACATACATCCTGAGCTGTGGCTTTACATCGCACGCGATCTACTCCGCTCCGCGTCGAGCCTAACGACGCCCTCAGCTGTTCTACATCCACTGTAAAACACGGCTTCAAGGGGCTTACTGCTTCATTTGAGCTGTTTTAACTGAAAGCAAATTGCACTGATGTATCTTAAAATATATCAGTGCCATTGTTTTGTCTCAAGATGCACACCGTGTTTTTTTCTAAGGCCTTTCTATAGGGATCTCCCAGTCACGTGACCCTTAGCCGCGTGTCGGCCATTTTGACGGAATACATCCGTCAGCTACTCAGTGGCAATGGATCTATTATTAGGGGTGGGTAATATATTAGGGAGTATATTATTATACTAATAATATAATTATTAGTATAATTATTTTATAATTAGCCTAAATATTGCAATACTTTGCGCTACAGTATTGATATAATTGCATGCGCAAAATATCTCGATACTGAACACCAGTCACCACGATTATTAGCGCAGCGGCCGTCAGCTAACTCTTCACGTCATGTCATCGCACTTATTTGCATCACAAAAAGATATATACAAGAGGAAGATAAAGGAATTAGGAATCATAGATCCATATGAAGCACCACAAGTTCTTTTTACAGGCATTTAATGTGTAGAAAAACTTCCTGACATTGAGTTCGGTGACATTTACAGCTAACGTTACCTTATTCACTTCCCATCACGCTACACCGGATCTTCATTAAGAGCATACAAAAGCTTAGCAGGCTATCGGTTGTCATGGACATGCTACAAAAACTGAATAGACGTAAAAAGTCAAGTAACCTTGAATAATTTCATCTAAACTTTATCGTATATTTTACATGCACTTTTATAATTTGTTTACATTTTACTTCTTGTACCTTATTATACCACACACAGTTGGAGGCCAAACACCACCATTAGCGTTTTGACTGTTTATTGCCGCCAACCACTTGTTTCTCCGTTTTGTTTCTTTTGGGATACGGTATAAAGATATTCCTTTTGTATGATCACGTATCTGATCGCATCCAACTGCACAGCATCGCTCGGGCATGACAGGAATATTTCGCGACGAGCTGAAGTATCACTGTAGTTTATGTACTGTCTATGAGCATCACCGGCGGTTTAGCATTTTCTATTCCGTCAAGATGGCTGCCCCAAATGGCGTGACGTCACGCGGGATGTCCCTATATGAACTAAAGCCTAATCCTGGCTTAATCTAAGCCCTGTCTGTGAATCCAGGCCCTAGTGGACTAAAACCTGACCAAAAAACATGACACGGTTGACTAAGGGCTGGGGAACATACTTCACGTACGAACCGCGATTCTGTCTTCTGCCGGTTCACATCGATCTGCTCATTTCAAAAATCAGTTTTCTAAAGTGTAGCATGTCTTTAACTTTGCAGTACTACTTAGTTATTGACACGTTAGAGTGTTATTAATCACAATACGCCGCGAGGAAGGACTCGATGCGGTGCTGGTGCTGACGGACACACAGCTGAAGCTCCAGCGCAGACGCCGTCTCTCAGACGCACGCGATCCGAGTTCTCTTTCACAGCTTATTGAGCTTGAATGGTCAAATACACACACAATTATGTCGAAATGCACATCGTGTGGAGTATTCACATGAACACAGTCTTTTATGGTCTAGGTGAACGTAAACTGTTGGGAGCAAATCGGATGTGTAACAGTATATTAGGTCAGTGCATATGTTCTTAAAGGGACAGCAGCCTAATAAACTGTTGCTGTCTGTTTTGTTAATTTACTCAAAAAGAAAAACAAAAGAAAACAGAAAATCACTCACTGCTTTTGACTGAATCACTTTTGTATCTTCATTATGAATCCATTTATATTTAACAGTGAAGACTCAGCTTATATTATATTATATTATTTATATTTCATACAGTGTTATATACTATGGTGTTGGGCGATGTGCTCCATGGTCATATCATCCTATCATCAGCCCGTGAGGTCGGCGATACGCCATAATATTAGCGTGAGCGATGGAGATGGGGTTCATTTGCTTATTTATTTACTTGTTCTTTACTCATTTATGAAATTATTTACTTTGTTTTATAATCATGGAAATTGAGAATCTTTTTCTATAATTGTGCGAGCAAAGATGGAGATGGTGAATTGGTGATAAAGAAAAATGTCACATTGCATTGAAACATTTCGCCCAAAAGGCGAGCCCTTGGATATCACACTGGCAATTTGCAAACTTTGCACGAGAGTTACGCCGGTGACGGAGTATAAAACCAGTCAATGCAAGTTTACATGCACACCCGTACGCTGAAAACTCACTAAAATCAGCTTATTGAAATAACCTGTTGTCCTGGTTTATATGCAAACCAATAACCCGACAACGCAAATACACAGCGTTTACAAGATTTTATTAATAATAAAGTTTATTTCCCGTTAATGGTATTTCACACTCGTTTTTTGGGGTCGACAGCTTATAAAAACTTGTGGCCGTGGCCTAGATGTGCTCTGTCTCTAATGGGGGCGGGGTTGTGGGTGTGGCTGGATATTCTAGCTCCACCCATTAGGCCCAAGTTGCATTCGCTAGACGTAAGCTCCACCCATTTGCTCTGCAGTGAGCAGCCTCTCGGGTTTTTTATATATTGTTATTTGTGGAAAAAAAACTCTAATTACGAGAGAATAGAATGAAAGCACATTTCATGACCCTTTTATAAAAATCAGTTATGTAGTGTAATAAGAGAGGCTGCATGGTGACCTTTTCTCCAGGCAGACTCGAGCAGGTGGACTGGGTCGGCTCTCCAGCGGCCGTGGCCCTCTCCGGTGCGGCCCGTCTCCTCCGGCACACTGTGCTCTGTCCAGCACAGAGCCGGGCACCTCCACACCCCCGCCAGGAGTCGCCTCCAGACCTCCTCCGCCGGGAGTCGCCTCGCACCCCAGACCTCCTCCGCCGGGGGTCGTCTCGCACACCAGACCTCCTCCGCCAGGAGTCTCCTCGCACCCCAGACCTCCTCCGCCAGGGGTCTCCTCGCACCCCAGACCTCCTCCGATAGGAGTCGCCTCCAGACCTCCTCCGCCAGGGGTCTCCTCGCACCCCAGACCTCCTCCGCCGGGGGTCGTCTCGCACCCCAGACCTCCTCCGCCAGGGGTCTCCTCGCACCCCAGACCTCCTCCGATAGGAGTCGCCTCCAGACCTCCAGAGCCAGGAGTCGCCTCGCACCCCAGACCTCCTCCGATAGGAGTCGCCTCCAGACCTCCAGAGCCAGGAGTCGCCTCGCACCCCAGACCTCCTCCGCCAGGGGTCTCCTCGCACCCCAGACCTCCTCCGCCAGGGGTCTCCTCGCACCCCAGACCTCCTCCGCCAGGAGTCGCCTCGCACCCCAGACCTCCTCCGCCAGGAGTCGCCTCGCACCCCAGACCAGCTGCTCCTCCTCCGGGCTGGTCCACCAGCAGCATCCGGATCTCCTGCAGGGCCGCGGCGGTGCAGGGCTCCGGCTCACCGGACAGGCTCTCCTCCAGCTGGGAGAAGCCCGAGCTGCCCGTCTCCGTCATGTGGCTCTGGATCATGTGCTGGAGGTACTCCACCTCGCTCATCTCCATCAGGCTGAACTGGCAGCTCGGACCCCCTGCCACGGACCCCGCCTCACACACGTGATGGTCCTCGGACGCGGCACAGGCCACTGATGTGCTCATCCTGAAACACATTCATAGGCTCATGAACGATAGATAGATCAGGCCGACTCATTTACTTTAATGCATGTTATGTGTTGTAGACACTCACATACAAGTCTGGCTCCATTAGGTATGACAATTTTCACAATCTAAACATTGTGAGTCTCTGAATTTGTATTTTTTTTTTGTCTCATTGATTATTCTGTTTAGCTCAAAAGTATGTAACATTAGTTTAAATCGGTAAAATGGGTTGTGGATGCCATTTCATGTTAACTTCTCCTGCTTTTACAGAAACGCTAGTGACAATAACTTGCCAACTATGGTTACTATGATGGTTTTGGAGTAATTTGTTGAGACAACAGACCCATTCACTTACAATTTAAACAGTTATCAAGGAAATTAAAATAGTATTTTAACCAAAACACAGTCTTGCCGAAGGCCTCAACTTCCCGAGTTTTCCCGCCCTCACATACCGGATTTAACAGCTGACTGAATCTATCACGACCATTAATAACAGAATTAATTAAGCACATAATGCCTCCGAATCGTGAGTCAAATGTGGAGAGTGTGAACACCTCGGTGAACCCGGGATATGAGTGCCTGAGGAGGGCTTACCTGACACTGGGCGGCGGACGCTGAAGACGAGCAGCGGTTTGGCCCGCTAGTGACGTCACTCACCCGCACCCGCGGTCGGCCGATTTAAAATAAATATTTATTTTGGCTCAATCACGCGATTTGCTTGAAATAACTTATATATTAAACCTGGAAAGACCCATGAACAGCAATATGTTCATCATCTTTTAGGCATAGATAGCATATTTTATATACGCAAATCACACCAAGTCACGAGGACAGACATTAATCTTATCATTACTCAATAATTTAACATATTTTTTTATTCATAAATGTAAATTTTATTTAACAACACCCAAATGAAAGGATTTTTATTTGTGACTAACTACTTAATTATGACACTAAAAAATATTAACAATAAAAAGTGTCAAAACTGCGAAATTGTATGACCAACTGTTGAATGTAGTATAATCTACTCTGTACATTGAATTGTGTATTATTGTATTTATATATTTTCCTACAATTTGTTTTATTGTCCTCCATTTTCTTTTTTTATTGCTGTCATCCATTGTTTCTGTATTTGTAATTGTAGGCAAAAGTAAACTTTGCTCACTTGATTCAATCATTCCTTTCAAAACTTCTTAATTAGCTTTTTTTTTTTTTTTTACTTTTAAAAGCCTACTAGACACCTATTTGCGCTTTACCTTTTATTGTAGGGGTGTAACAATATATAGTGTCACAATATATTGCAATATAAAAATGCAACAATATGTATTGTGGATAGTGATATTCTGTATAGTTCACCCAAAATAAAAATTACTATGTGAGAGAGTTTTGGTGTCAGTACTACATTAAACTACAATATATAATGTTGAGTATAATGTATAATAATGCACTGGGGGAATATCTGTGGGTCCTGATAAAGCCAAATGTCTGACGTTACCAGTAAAAGTGATCTACGTTATTTTAAATATATCTAGTCAGTGACAGAGATCAAGCATATTCATCTACAATAATCCTGTATTTTCATCTTCAGAATCATGAATATTGTTATTCTGGTGTCTCTATTGTCCTGTGCATTGGGTTTCAGCACCAAGTCCAAATCTATTCATTTACACGTACAATGTAAAACCAAATTTACCATTTTAATCAACAGGAAAAAATTATAACGTTTTATCATATGTCTTGGAGTGTCGCAATAATATGGTATCGTGAGTTCAGTATCGAATCAGGACATGAGGGTCTCGTTACACCCCTAGTACTTATTGTCTGAAATATGTCCAACCAAAAACAACTTGTTCAATGAAGATATACTATCCATGCATTACAAAACTGAGATGGCATTTTAATATGAATATAGTAATATTTAAAGAGGCACTCCAAACAAAAATGTAAACTCTGTCATAATTTATTAATCTATGATCGTTCTTTTATCAGTGGAACAAAAAGATATTTTGAGAAATGTCTCTGGGTTTTTATTTTTGTCCATACAGTGGAAGTTAATTGGCTCGCAATGTTCTTCAACATATCTTCTGTGGTGTTCTGCAGAAGCACACGGGGTGAGTAAATGATGACAGAATTTGTATTTTTGGGCGGCGTATCCCTTAGAAAAACACACACACAATTACAGATCATTAAGTGCACTGGTCAGACGTTGTGGTTCAGTTCTTTACTAAATGAAATCAGTGGAAATAGACAAGGTTCCCTTTTTGAAATACGGAATTACTTACAAATGTACATTTAGAAAAGTACTTAAAAATCTATGAACATAAATGTACACTGCTGTTTATAGCTCATGAGAACATCTTTATAATGGAAAGAGATAAAAAAATAAAAATAAAACGTTCACAGACTTTTGTCAGTAGTTTACATGAACATGTCCTGCTTCCACAAAACAAAACAAAGTTTATTTTTCAGCAATCAACTTAAAGTTAGTTGATATGGCAGGATGAACAAACCTTCAATCTTTCAAGAAACACCAAACAGAAGTATCAAAAAACTACTGCACTTTCCAGAACAATGTTTTCTGATTGAGATCTATCAATGTACAGGCTTATAACAAGATCAGCCTATGCTTGAACCTCCGGGCTTGTTCCTTTATTGCCCAAACATCTGCACCTTGAGGTCCACCTATAGCATGTGCAGTTTACACCTCGCCTGCCCAGCCCATCACTGGAGCTCAGTCTGCAGCCGTGAGCTCTTCCCTTCCCTCTATGAAAATCTGAATCAATGTCTCCACTATTTTCCTTCTGTTGTGTCGACTATCTCCACATATTTGGCCTATTTTCCCCTCTAAATCTGCCGCTCCGTCCTCGTGGCCTCCGGCATGCTTGTCCATAACTTCTGTCCCGAACACTCGGGTCCGCCGGCCTACTCTCATACCCTTCCTCCGGGAGTAAACCTTCGGAGTCGTCACGCTGCGGATGTGTAAAACTGTTGCCCATGCTTGGCTTCTCTTCACGAATGCTGTCCTGAGCGGCGTGGCCTTGTCTCGCGTCAGGCGGTGCCCGGTCACACTCGCTGTGGGAGTTGTGTCTGTGCACCTGGGAAGCGCTCGGATTAATCGGACCTCCAGGTGGAGTGGGGAGTAGAGGACCGGGTCGTCTTAAAGGGCGTATGTTTGTCTGTCTCGGTTGGCGCTCAAACGGTGCAGATGGTTGCCCTAAGTTTTGAATCTCGCATGGATTTTGATGTAGTGTTTTTTTAAAATGAGCGGTAGTGGAATGGTTGGGAAAACCAGATGAATGGGCTTCATTATGCTCACAATTCTGAGGTGAAGGTCTTCTCGGTCCATGTAAATCAGGAGATGGTTCTCTTTGGCCCAGAAACTGCTGTGGAGAATCAAAGCGAGGTCCCCTCATCTGTTCATTCATTTGAGGACCCCTTGCAAAAAACGTCCCACGGACGCCCCTTCTGTGTCCTCTAAACCCTCTTGGTGGACCTTTGATTTCAGGGTATCGCTGTCCTTCAAACGGGCTGTGCGGGTCTTGAGCGTGTGTCGGAGCCCGTCTTGGAAAACAAGTTTGAGCTCTTGGATCTTCTGCCTTCTCTGCAAACGTCTGGGGACAGTCAGGGCTTTGTGGTTCACACATATCTTGGGGAGAAGCATGTCCACTTGCTTCAAAGCCCGAGGACTGGCCCAAGCGAGGCCGTCTCAGTTTCCTCATAGACACAGGCGGGTGCTCTCCTGATGGCTCCCACTCGTCAAACGGGGACGGGTGGAAGCGCTCTCTGGGATCGGGAGGCCTGAAATCGCCCTTGTGCACAGGGACAGGCCCTAATATTGACTCTCTTGGCTGAAACTGGACAGATTCATCCTTATGAAAGTTTTGCCCCTGCGTGTAAGATCTAAACCTTTTGTGAGATGATCTACCAGTTTCAGGTTCTTCAGGAAAATTGCCTTCATGTGACTGGGCAGGCCTGGGTTTCGGAGTTTGATGGACCTGGTCCTCCTCTTCGTGTGGAAATCTCCTGAGCTTATGTTTTTGGTGCTCAAACTTCTCATGCTCCCATGAGGAGAACTCCTCCTCTTTTTGAGATGCACTAGGTTGACCGTCGTGCACAAAAAAGCCGCCTCTTTTATTTCGAGGCAGTTCTCCGCAGTTGAACTGATCAGAGTCCGGTTGAGATAAACGTCTGTGTTGCGAATGGAAAGCCCTTTGAGTGTAATCTCCTGAACGTAATTTGTCTGTCTCATTCTGTAAATAATTCGACCTTTGAACTGACGGCATGCCTCTCTTTTGCTCAATCTGGCCAGGCTCAGGAAAGTGAGCGGTTCGGTTGTGTGGCGGCGGGTTAGACGGGTTAGGAAAAGCGTCAGTCTGGAATGTGTGTGTCTGTGATGCTGGTGTAACTCTGTGTAAAGGCAGGTCAGTCTCGGGCAGTAGTGGTCCTCCTTTAGAAGAGTCAGTTCTGCTTGGGGGCAAACGATCTCTCATTTCAGATCGGCTCGAGAACGGCTGGTTTTTGTCAAATGACTTTTTTAATAGCAGCGGAGAACAATCTGGACTCTGGAATGTCTGAAGTCTCTGATCAGCCTCATGCTTTCTATTTAAAGAGCCAGCTTGCTGAACCCCTGCCAAATGTTTGTCTTTACCAGTACCCTCACTGTGTCCTGATGTGTGCTGCATGCCTGGCACCGGGTCAGACTCCTGCAGTGAGGACTGAGCGCTGCGCTCTGAGGACGGGCCGGGCTCTTGCTGCTCGGTCTTTCGGGACGGGCCGCTGTCGTCCAGCGCAGACCGGTCCCTCCGGCTGGAGCGCGAGGGCGTGGAGTGACGACTCCTCCTCCGGTACCGCGAGGGTGAAGACGAGTCCCGGTGGTGGTGCCGATGACGTGTCCTTGAAGACGCCTCTCTCCTTCGGTCGCTGTAACTCCCCCGAGAGGAGCGCTCTGCAGACGGCCTGCTTCGGTGGGGTTTCTCCGGGACGTCCTTCGAGGCTCTAGCTGTGTGCGATGCTCTTGAAGACGCTCGGTCTTTGTGGTCTGGCTTGTGTTCGGCCCACGACCTCCTTGACGAACCACATGTGCTCGATGTGGACCTTCTCCTGCCTCCTTTTCTGTCTGTATTGTCTGAACGTGAGCATTTTGTGTCCTGTAGTTGTGCAGTTTCTGGTGTCCCTTCTTTTGGCTTTGCCGTATCAGAAGCTACTTTCTCTTTCTTTGTGATTAATGATTTGTTTACCATTATATTCTTGCTCTCTTCCAGGTTTAATAATTTTTGTGCACTCTCTTTTGCTATAGCTTCGCATTCAGCAACATCAAACTGCACATCCTGGCTTGCTTTTCGACACATACGTGGATCCCTATTCTGATTAATCATTGGACAATAGGGTGTTTTTTCTACTTCTTCCTCTTCCTCCCTACCAAACGCTGTTGGTGGCGACATCAGAGCATCAGAGACTGAGAAATGGGCCATGGAAACACCAATGGCCTCCTTCTGAAGGCGAAGACTTTCCGTCTGTTCTTCTAACTGTCTTTTCTGTTCCTCTATCTGCCTGTTCAACTCCTCAAGAATTTTTTGCTGCTCAGATAATGTTGTACTTGAGATTTTATCATTGTAATGGGGAACTTTATGTTCAGAGATGGTGGGTTTGTGAGGTAAAGAGTTGTTTGTGAGGTAATTTTGCATCTCCTCGAACACAGTCTCATCCTCTGGATCATAGGCTACATCACTGGTCACCATAGAGGATTCTTCCGTATTTTTTGCCTCTGACGCTTTGGGTATATTATTTCTGACAGTATGAACATTAGCAACTGCACTGTACTCTTCCTCTGGGTCATACGGTCTATCATCATCATCATCCTCACCGAGGGCTGCAGATGAAACTTTAGGCTCCACAACTTGGGTGGGACTAAAAGTAACCAGGGCCCCATTAGACATAGCCGGATCATACTCCTCGGGATCGTAAGGCCTATCATCACCCAACTCCATTGGATCCTCCTCATGTTTGCACATCTGTTGACAAGGCTGAACCGTATCTGTTGACGAGCTTATATTACACTCTGTGGCATCAGAGGGTTGTTTCTTTTGACCAAATAAAGTGTTAAGGATGGTCTGAAGTGGGGTGGTATTGGTGGAGTCTTTGGATGGGCCCGCATTGACAGAAGGGGTGGGTTTCGACACAGAAAACACACTTGGGAGAGACGATAGGGCACCCAGAGAGCATGATGAGTCTGGTAACCCAACTGAAGGTAAAGATCCACAAGGATTTGAGTTGAGGAAGATATCAGCATCACAACCCTTAATGTTATGTGGTGCAAGATCATTTAGCGGGGTGGGTTTGCTGGTTTCCTTTTTATCCACACAAATCAAGGGCCTAGACTTCTTTTCACCAACATCTTGTGGCAATCCCTCAAGACGCTTCATTTTCTGACAGACTGCTAACCCCATTAGGATATTAGGGTGATCCTGTTCAAGCCCTAAGAGAAGTCATAAAATAAAGCGGTCAAAATCATTATCACCTGATGTCAAAACAGATCAGTATGTAATATGTGCATGATATACCTGGTCCCTCTATTGGAAGAAGTGCCGCAGGGATGGACTGTTTTGTAGAGAGCGGAATGAGGTAAAGATCTTTAATGTGTTTACAAATATTAGAAACAACCCCAAATCTCCTACGACTATTGAAATATGAGAACAGGGACACATATGCAACCTCCTCTTCTTCAGAGGCTGGGTGAAACCGGATTAATGACAGCTCCTGTATTCAAAGAAATAGTGCAAAAAGATTTGATCATGGGCATTTACCTACAGTAAATAGCGTGCATTTAATATACCAATATTATTAATAATAAATTTGATAAATAAATTTGTCATGGGGATTACCTTTGCCTCTGATGTCTTTATCAAATCAACATATTCCCAGACAGTTTGAGGTAATATCCTGCCTCCGACTTGTATAGTGTCTGGTAAGTCCTGTACAGAGAAAATGCATACATGTAACACCCACTGGCCACATTTATACCACCTGTCATATACAGCATACTTTGAGAAAATAATTAGTACCAAGAAAAGATTGTTAATGTTTTTGAAAGAAGTCTCTTCTCACCAAGGCTGCATTTTTTTGATAAAAAATATAATAAAACAGTAATATTGTGAAATATTATTACAATTTAAAACATCTGTTTTCTATGTGAATATATAGTAAAGTGTAATTTATTCCTGTGATCAAAGCTGAGTTTTCAACATAATTACTCCAGTCTTCAGTGTCACATGATCCTTCAGAAATCACTCTAATATGATGATTTGATGCTCAACAAACATTTATGATTATTATCAGTTGAAAACAGTTAATTGCATTTTGATTTCTGGATTCTTTGATGAATAGAAAGTTCAAAAGAACAGCATTTATCTGAAATAGAAAGCTTTTGTGTATTTTTAATCAAATAAATGCAGCCTTGGTGAGCAGAAGAGACTTCTTTTAAAAACATTAAACATCTTACAGATCAAATTATTTAAATTCCATTCAAAAGTTTAACAATAATAATTCAGTTATGTTTAAAAAGACCCACCTCTTTCAGAAAGTCAGGAGAGCCAGAAATTAAGTATCCCTTTGTGACGAATTTGGCCACAGTTGGCATGTTAAGAAAGCCTTTCCATAAAATGTTCTGTTTAGATAAAAACTGTCTTGTTCCTTTATCACAATCTCCCCGCCTTGAAAAAGAAAACCACATGATTAGAATGCATTTGTGCCATTTGTTTTAGCTATTATTGTATTATTTATTGTTACGTCCAAGAGATGTGTGCATGCACCTTGTGGTTGAGCCGTATGAAGCGCCCAGTGAAGCTGGCGAAGGCTTTGTGAGGATAGACTTGGGCATCGGAGCGGGCGGGTGTACGGACACATATGGTGTGTGTGTCTCTTTAACCGGCTCCAGCACAGGCCTAGCTGGCTGCGGGTGCGGGTGTACGGACACATGTGGTGTGTGTGTCTCTTTAACCGGCTCTAGCACAGGCCTGGCTGGCTGCGGGTGCTGCTGTGGGGTGGACACACACTCTGGGCCCGCAGACGAGGGCAGGGTCTGCCGGTACTGTGCTGTGCGAGGATCTCTCCGTGAGAGGGACACAGTGGGAACTGCAGGAATCAGGACAGGAGAGAAGTCTGCAGCTGGCACCTGGGAGTCGAGGTCCTCTGCACTGGGAGAAGCAGGAGACTCGATGACGGCAGACTCCAGCGCTTCAGCGTTCACGTCCACAACACACGAAGACTGATCCTTTTCTGTGTCATCCTTCATCGTCTTCATCTTGGGTTTCTTGGTTTCAGGATCATTATCAGATGATACTTGGCCTGCAGGTAAGACATCTTTAAGTAACAAATTATACTGTGGCAACTTTATAACTGTTTTTATTTTTGACTTTCTCTGGCCTTTTGCTTGACATGATATTATTTGTTGAGTCTGTGGTTTGTAATGCTACTTATACTTGCAAGAAACTTCTTAAAGGGGTCATCGGATGCAAAATCGTACTCGGTTACTTACGTAACCTCGGTTCCCTGAGAGATAAGGGAACGAGTATTGCATTGCAAACGCTATGGGAAAACTCCTTTTCTCGAGAATATTGAAGCCTTTATTTTAAAACGCAGTGCAGCTGCACAGCGAGCACATCATAGCTGGCTGAAGCATGCGGATTGGCTGTGCTGCGGCAACTGCACAAACCTATGGCTATCCAGCAAGGACGTGCAATCCAATCAGAGCGCTTGCCGCCTTGCTTGCCTTGAGCGTGCCAATATGGGCGTGGCTAAAGGGTATAAATTCGACAGAATTCGCCATAGGGGCAGGTTAAATCAACTGAAGCGAAGCACCTGACATGAGCAAAATAGCACAGCTGGCAACGCAATACTCGTTCCCTCTCAGGGAACCGAGTTTACGTAAGTAACCGAGTACGTTCCCTTTCGAGAACGGTTCACTTGTATTGCGTTGCAAACGCTATGGGAACCCATTTTGAAACGCTGTGCTATACAGTGATTAGTGCAGAGGGCCACCGTGGGGGAGCCTCAGATATACATAGGTCTGGACCCGTAGGGGCCAGGGTCCTAAATGGAGAGGACTTGTGCCTGCAGGGCAGGAACCTCTAAGTTGTAGAATTTAGCAAATGTGGACGGTGCAGACCAGCTGGCCACCGCACAAATGTCTTCTATAGGTACTCCCCTGGACCATGCCCAAGAGGAAGCCATGCCTCTTGTGGAGTGGGCTCTTACACCTATGGGCACGGAAGGCCCATAGAAGCGTAGGTCAGAGAGAAAGCATCCACTATCCATCGTGACAGTCTATGTCTCGTGACCGGAGAACCCTTGGTGCGGCCACCGAAACAGACAAAGAGCTGTTCTGACTGCCTGAATGGGGCAGAACGCTCCAAATAAATTCTGAAGGACCATGGACAGGTCCCAAGCCGGCACCGAAGGTGGCCGAGGCGGGTTAAGCCTCCTGGCTCCTCTTAGGATACGATCAGGTCGCTTTTACCCAGGGAAGAACCAGCCAGCCATAATAGGAGCTGTTCGGCCATGGTGTACAGGTTGCGAGACCTAAGACCGCCCTGGCGATTTATGCAGGATACCACTGCAATGTTGTCCATTTGGACCAAGACGTGGTGTCCCGCCAGATGTGGAAGGAAGGTTTTTAGGGCTAGAAAAACCGCTCTCAATTCGAGACAGTTGATGTGTAGGCGTCTCTCCGAGCTCGACCAGAGGCCGGAGGCAGGCCTGCCCTCGTACAGGGCTCCCCAACCGGAGTTGGAAGCGTCTGTCAAAATAGCCTTTCTTTTCGAAACCAGACCCATGCTCACACCCAGCTGGTACCAGTTGGTGTCTTTCCTGGGGGCCAGGGCTTTGATACAGCGCTCGTTTACCCTGATGCGTAAGTCGCCCGAGCGCCACGCATGAGCTGAAACCTAAGGTTTTAGCCACAGCTGAAGGAGGCGCATACGCAGTAGACCTAGTTGGAGTACTGACGATGCAGAGGCCATGAGGCCCAGGGGCCTTTGAAACATTCTGAGCGGCGTAAGAGAGCCCACTTTGAACGAAGCAGGGAGACACTGGATAGAGAGAGCCCGGTCCAGTGTGGGCCATGCTCTCATATGCACGGAGTCGAGAACTGTTCCCAGGAACGTGATTCGTTGGCTGGGGGACAGCATACTCTTGGAAAGGTTCACTCTGAGCCCAAGGCGTTCCAGATGGCCGAGGAGCCAGGCTTTGTGAGTAAGAGACTCCGCCTCTGACTGAGCCAGTATGAGCCAGTCGTCGAGGTAATTCAGAATGCGCATTCCCCGCTGTCTCATGGGGGAGAGAGCCGCATCTATGCACTTCATGAACGTACGAGGCGCTAGAGACAGTCCAAACGGTAGGACTGTGTACTAATATGTCTGCTCCTCGAAGGCGAATGTCAAGAATGGCCTGTGACAGGGGTTTACTTGGATATGAAAGTAAGCATCTTTCAGATCTACTGAGAAGAACCAGTCGTGAGCATCCTGAATGGCCGTACCATGAGGGGCTTGTTCAGGTGTCTGAGATCTTAAATGGGCAGTTGCACATTATCATTTAAAGAGACATGCACCGAAACGGTGAACAGAGCTGTTTTTGAAGAGGTAAAGGCTGTTGTTTTTCACAACCATTGAGGAATTTTAACCAAAGTATGTTACAAACTTTACATGAAGACCCTAAAGAATCATACCAACTTGTGGAAAATGGGCATCCGATGACCCCTTTAAGACATCTTTTTATTCAAGCTTTTAATTTATAATTTATTATGGTGTATTTTTTTATGTATTTTTTTCTCCTTGTTTGATTTATTTTGTTTTGTACATGCAAAAATAAAATGTATTATTATTATTATTATTATTATTATATTACAGATTGCTATTGTTCTGGATACTGATTGGTAAATACAGCTATCCAGTCATTTTAAAATATATGTCAAGTAGATATAACATATATCTTATTGTGTATATAAAGTCTTTTTTAAATATAGTAACAGTTCTGACGTGCAACACCTGTACTGGGAATAACAGGCCAACACTGAACCAGATTTTATCAGATGGATGCTACTTCATGAATTTGCTTTTAAAAAATTATGTTTAATTACACTGTGAAATCTACGCACAGCATCCCATTCCTTCCTGATTAAAGACATAAATCTCCAGGAAAGCAGTGCATGTAAAGTTTTTTTCTTTCTCAATATGTGTTTGAGAAGGTCCTACCCGTACATATCCTGCAGTTTAGGTCAAAGAGATGGTGTTTATGCTCTGTTGTCGAGTCTCTCAACATGCTGCCGATCACAGCTGGAGCGTCTGCGCTCATGTCCCTCGCAGGAGTCGGCTTCAGTCGAGACACACACGGCTTCTCTTCCTGAGGACACACGAATGCTTTAATGCTAAACTGATCAGAGGAACAGAAATGGCACTGTGCTCTAGCAGTGAAGAAGAAAATCTCCAATGTACTCTTGAGATTGTGTAACCAAACTGCAGTGGAGGATCTGCAATGTGTTTGTCTAAGTCTTTTGCTAACTTTGTCAAGAATGCATCTAGAAGTGGACACGATCGACTCACTGAGGTAGTGTTTGTGTTCTCTCCGATCATCTCTTCCTCATGAGGAGCAGCAGGAGGAGCTTTCTCCACATCCACAGAACAAACAGGTGAGGACGAGTCCTCCTCCACAGACGGGACAGCAGCGGATTCCTGTGGAAAACAGTCAAAAACTGAAACACTCTAAACGACTTTACATGAACTCTTTGTGACAAACAATTCTTTACCTCAACACATGTCATATCCTGCTGACTCAAATTAATGAGCCTGACTGAAGGCATGTTTCCCTTCAAAACCTGATGACACAGTTCCTGAAAACATCAACAGAATAAATATACGACTTCACACATTATGAAAACAACATTTAAACCAAGTAACTGTGTACAAAGAAAATGTACGAAAAAACCTTGTTTTTGGGATCTTTCAAGCTGAGGACGAGGCACTGGTATTTATTCTTATACTCCTCGTCTGTGGTGTAACACACATTGAACATCTCCTTCTCCATGTCCACAGCCAGCTTTTCAATTTCATTCTCAGAAATGTTCAGATCATCACTCTGATTAAACCTAAACAAAAAGATAAAAGATGATATGTTTTATTTTTTTAAAGTCCCCCTGTGGTGAAAAGCCAGCTTTCAATGTAGTTTATATGTCTATGTGGTGTTTTTAATATACTTTATTGAGACAAACCATGTGCAAAGTCATAATATTAAGTGATATATTGTATATTTTCTACAGAAATGTTTTCTTTTCTTTGGCTTTCAGGTTTTACTAATTACAATAAGACTTGAATGACTATGACTGCCATGCACTGTGATGTTCATATAATGCATTTGAATGAATAAAAAATAAATAATTTAATTATAATTATTGTATTATATTGTTGTTTAATTAGAAAATAAATAAAATAGCCTAATGTGTTGTCTCTGCTATGTATGCCCTATAAAGCTGTTTTTAATGAAAAGATTCAAATCTAATCTTTAATCTGGTTTCATGCGCACTGTAGTGACAGTAATCTGCAGAGTAGTCCACACACACACACACACTGCAGCCCTACTGTACCTTTACTAGCCATATAACAACAAATATAGAACATTATTCACGAGACGATCGTGCTGATCCACAAGAAACTGTGTGTAACGTAAACTGTGATTGTCATAAAACCCTGAACGCAGGCCACTGACGTCACTGCCATCGTATGATAGGCTGAGGAGCGCCATGTGATCCAAGTTACGCTTTCTCCAAAGGTATGAGATACAGACCCGCTCATCTCCCTATAATAAGACCAGCCCCCTAAACCCTCATTCACTATTCCTGTTAGTCCATTAAAACATTCAAATTGAATAAAACAATTCGGACGGTCGTTGAGCGTACTTCGTTTGTACACTCGTTATTACGGTGCATTGTGGGATAGAATGAGTGCACTCAATAACGTCCACTATGGTTTCGGACACCACTACAAATGAATGTTCCCTCATAAAGTGCCCTATATGAGTGTATGGGGCGATGTCTCGGTTTCTGCTGCTCCTGAAGCCCCTGATCACCTGACTCAGGGGCTCATCTCTGCAGGACAGCGGCCCTCCAGGAGCACTTACGGCACACGCTAGGCTGCTTCTGAACACTGAACAGATGAGACCCCGCTTCCAAAGCGTGAATGCAGACTTGAATTTAGTTCATCACATCACGCACTGAGCGCGAGACACGTTAAGGGTTAGTATTCACAAGGAAATGTTGGTACGTTTCAGAAAGTGATCTTGCGGGCTACATGGCCTTGTGTTTGACATGCTCTAGGGTACAAGACAACTACTCTATGACTTCAAGAGCTGATGAAGGTGGTGCCACTAATTAACATTTGTTACAGGATATTTAGTTTAAATGAAGACATGTCTTTCTCTAACCTCCTGAGCAAGACTCTACTGAGCTCGCGGCGCATGTTTTGCCTGATCAGGAGAGGACTGTCCGGCGCCGGGTCGTCCGCCGAGGGTCTGCGGCTCGGAGACTCCGCAGGTTTGCTGCACTCGGAGGGCTTCTTGGAGGACGCCACAGGGCTTTTACCGAGAGCCCCTTTGAGCAGCTCCAGGCGTGGAGAGCCTGGCATGGTTTTCTTGGCTCTCGCTGGAGTGGACCTCTTGATGAGCGGGGCTGTGGGAGTCTCCTCAGGGGAGGGCCGGTCCCGGGGCGGGTCTGAAGATTGGGCTGTGCTGGTACTGCACTCGACCTCAGTGGGGTCTTTAATGGCTGGAGAGAAGAAAACAGAATAAAGAGAAGGATATACAGATTTAAAACACAAGCAGCGTTTGGGAACACACACAACTGATGTATTTTTAAAAGTCTGGGTAAGGACGCTTTTAAGAAGCAAGCCCATTATTAAATCTTTTTATAAAAATATTGTTGCTTTAAAAACTTCACTGTTTGCTGGAAAACTGGCCTCACCAATCAGTAGTTGCACGTTTTTGCTTCAGCGCATTCATTGCTCCTGCATGTTCAGACATTTAGGGCACTTTCACACTCGGTCACACAACTTGACCAAATCCTACACAGTCATTAATGGTTCGCTGATGTGATTTAGGACTTTGGCTTGATCTCCAAGATCTGCTCAACACCGTCCCCCCCCCCCCCCCCCCATGTCTCCAAAACAAGACAACAGATGTGTGTATCATTCGCCAATCAAAGCGAAGTCTATGCAGTCAGCATTCAGCTTTTAGGTGTTCAAAAACAACACTGCAAAACCCAACTGTACATAATGACCTCATGTAATGAGCTTGACCTCAATTCAATGTGTACTGTCGCACAAATAACTATTGTAGTATATTAGGTAAACTTCTGCTTAACAAAATCTTTTCAGTAAAATAATAAGACACTTTAAATCAGCTAAACTGACTGTTCCACGAAATGTTTCAAGCTCAACAGACACTGGCAAAGTCCACCGGTGAAAGCTTCGTCAACGCAACGAGAACACGACAAAAGCATACGGCATCTTCTACAACACAACTGTTTTCATTACAACGCAAACACCTGCTCTTCTGCGCTTCTCATGTGTGTGTGGACAGGGGCCTGTTTATGAGAGCTTGCGTGTTTTCTAACATAAGGCTTTTCTACAAATCAAAACTCTTGTACCTGAATACATGAGAAAGCAACACACAACACAGAAACATAAAAACATCGGCAGATCACCCTGTTTAAATGGCACCGACGCTGTGTTTTGTAGTGTGTGCAAATATCCTTGTTTGTGCTTCATGTGAAGTGGAACAAAACAGGATCCAAATTCATGCATTACTGCTGGTGCTTTAAAGAGATGACATGCTGTAGAAGTGCATACCGAGGAGGTATTTTGTTGTTATATTAAAACACCAAAATAGAAATAAATGCATGATCAATTTTGGGATTTTTGACAAATTATTGGTGAAGAAATTAATCTTTTAAAAGCATGAAATATAACACACTGTGGCAGCACTTGATCTTAGCTGTGGATTCTAGCATTTGACCAGTTAGTCCATTTAACACAGTGCTTTGACAATGACTTAATGTCCCTGTTTCATAAGCGTGTAAGATGTAAGATTTCTCCAAATAAAACAGTCTGCAATGTGGCCACACTGTGCAGCTTTGCTCAAGTTCAAGCCCATCTTGGAAACGGCAAACCCCAACATTCTTCAAATTTTTTTAAAGCTTTATTTCTATAGCGCATTATACAATTCAGACTGTTTCAAAGCAGCTTTACAGAGATGACAGGAACATAATGATCCAATGAAAAAATGCACACAGAATTCATTTCTGCTGTAAAGCAGCTCTAAAAAAAAAAAACAATGTCATTGATCAGCTTAAGTCACTTCAGTGTTAAAGTTCTGTTGATTAACTGTGTAAAGTTCATCAATTCTTAAATGAGTTCATTTAATCTATAAAGCAGTTCTGTAGAAAACTGTGATGTTATCATCGGTTCAGTTCTTCTCATCCAATAGTGTCAGTGCAGTCAGATCAATAATATTGATGAATATTAAATGACTTTTAAATGGAGGAATCTGTGTAAAACTGACCTTGAAATATGATCACCCAACAATTATGTCTCTCCAATGAAAAAAATTAGCTGAGTAGTGTGTGTGTGTGTGTGAGAGAGAGAGAGAGAGAGAGACGGAGCATGTTTACATACACCATCACGCTGATAACTACAAAAAAAAAAGGTTTAATGAAAAAAAAAAAAAGCCGTATTATCGATTTATATGCAAAACCAATAACCCAGTAACAAGAAAAGAGTTTATAATGCTTTAAAAAAATATGAGTATTGACGAGACAAGGTACGTGACAAGAGTTTGTGATAATTATGCGAGTGATGTTAAATAATGCATCAAAACCCACATAGTACTGTAAAATGTCCTGAGATAAAAAACATTTTTATAATCTCTTGGGTGAAGAAATAGTCAAGGAATAGTAATATATTTCATCCTCCCAACTGAAACATGGCTGGAGGCGCTTAAATCTGCAGTACAGATGATTTCCACACTTTTAAGAAGATTTAAAAACACAGGTTAAGGTGTTTAAATGCTGGGCGAAATCGGGGAAAATGGCAAAACCCTGGCTGTGTCGATTGGTTTACGCTAAAGCCATGTATGACTGTACACAGATAAAGGAAAAGAGTTGCCATGTTTACATGAGCATGTGCACTAGCGGCTTATGAATGTGTGTGTAAACACGCTCAGAGAGAGAGCATCTGCTCGTGTCTGTGAAGAGAGCACATGATACGTACTGGGTTTGTAATCTAGAGCAGGAGTTGATGATGTGGTTGGCAGTTCAGGGTCTGAACACAGTGACTCTTCATTCACTTCTTCTGGCTTGCTCACATGCTCTTCCTGTGCAGGCGTCTTACTGATCTTCACCTTGAAAAGCTTTGCAAGAAATGACCGTTTCTCGCTCTGAAATGTGAAAGCATAGTTTACATAGTTAACACTGGTTACAGAGAGAAACAAACACTCAATTCAAAAAGTGATTCAAAATGTGATTCCACAGCATGTGTATTTTTCTTTTCTTTTTATTAATCATTTAAACGCATTACATTTTTTTAAAGTGACACTCAATAGTTTACTTCACCATATACTACACATACATACATTCGTATTTGTGTGTTATATACACATTGTGTATATATATTTTATATATACACAAACAAACGCACACATACAGTATATACACAAACAATATATATGTTTATTTTATATATTTATTTGTGTGTGTGTGTGTGTGTGTGCGTGTGTGTTATCTACATATATAAACTCAGCTAAAAAGAACGTCCTCTCACCATTAACTGTTTTCATATCCAGCAAATGTTTTAACATTTAAATATTTGTATGAACATAAAAAGATTTAACAAATTAGACAAACTGAGAGAGTTTCTTTCACAGGCAACCAGAACTGGAATAACGAGTCCCTGAACACAGGATCAATTTGAAAAGTAGTTGTTAGTCTCTGCTTTAACTCCTACAGTTCATCTCGTCCTCGTGGACTGAGCCGGATCTGCCAGACGTTCCTCCACAGTTCATCTCGTCCTCGTGGACTGAGCCGGATCTGCCAGACGTTCCTCCCCAGTTCATCTCGTCCTCATGGACTGAGCCGGATCTGCCAGACGTTCCTCCCCAGTTCATCTCGTCCTCGTGGACTGAGCCGGATCTGCCAGACGTTCCTCCCCAGTTCATCTCGTCCTCGTGGACTGAGCCGGATCTGCCAGACGTTCCTCCACAGTTCATCTCGTCCTCGTGGACTGAGCCGGATCTGCCAGACGTTCCTCCCCAGTTCATCTCGTCCTCGTGGACTGAGCCGGATCTGCCAGATGTTCCTCCCCGGTTCATCTCGTCCTCATGGACTGAGCCAGATCTGCCAGACGTTCCTCCCCAGTTCATCTCGTCCTCGTGGACTGAGCCGAGATCTGCCAGACGTTCCTCCCCAGTTCATCTCGTCCTCGTGGACTGAGCCGGATCTGCCAGATGTTCCTCCCCGGTTCATCTCGTCCTCGTGGACTGAGCCGGATCTGCCAGACGTTCCTCCCCAGTTCATCTCGTCCTCGTGGACTGAGCCGGATCTGCCAGACGTTCCTCCACAGTTCATCTCGTCCTCATGGACTGAGCCAGATCTGCCAGACGTTCCTCCACAGTTCATCTCGTCCTCGTGGACTGAGTCGGATCTGCCAGACGTTCCTCCCCGGTTCATCTCGTCCTCATGGACTGAGCCGGATCTGCCAGACGTTCCTCCACAGTTCATCTCGTCCTCGTGGACTGAGCCGGATCTCCCAGACGTTCCTCCCCGGTTCATCTCGTCCTCATGGACTGAGTCGGATCTGCCAGACGTTCCTCCCCGGTTCATCTCGTCCTCATGGACTGAGCCGGATCTGCCAGACGTTCCTCCACAGTTCATCTCGTCCTCGTGGACTGAGCCGGATCTGCCAGACGTTCCTCCACAGTTCATCTCGTCCTCGTGGACTGAGCCGGATCTGCCAGACGTTCCTCCACAGTTCATCTCGTCCTCGTGGACTGAGCCGGATCTGCCAGACGTTCCTCCACAGTTCATCTCGTCCTCATGGACTGAGCCGGATCTGCCAGACGTTCCTCCACAGTTCATCTCGTCCTCGTGGACTGAGCCGGATCTGCCAGACGCTCCCTCCCCGGTTCATCTCGTCCTCATGGACTGAGCCGGATCTGCCAGACGTTCCTCCACAGTTCATCTCGTCCTCGTGGACTGAGCCGGATCTGCCAGACGCTCCTCCCCGGTTCATCTCGTCCTCATGGACTGAGCCGGATCTGCCAGACGTTCCTCCACAGTTCATCTCGTCCTCGTGGACTGAGCCGGATCTCCCAGACGTTCCTCCCCAGTTCATCTCGTCCTCATGGACTGAGTCGGATCTGCCAGACGTTCCTCCACAGTTCATCTCGTCCTGCCAGACGCTCCTCCCCGGTTCATCTCGTCCTCATGGACTGAGCCGGATCTGCCAGACGCTCCTCCCCGGTTCATCTCGTCCTCGTGGACTGAGCCGGATCTGCCAGACGTTCCTCCCCTGTTCATCTCGTCCTCGTGGACTGAGCCGGATCTGCCAGACGTTCCTCCCCAGTTCATCTCGTCCTCGTGGACTGAGCCGGATCTCCCAGACGTTCCTCCCCAGTTCATCTCGTCCTCATGGACTGAGTCGGATCTCCCAGACGTTCCTCCCCAGTTCATCTCATCCTCGTGGACTGAGCCGGATCTGCCAGACGTTCCTCCCCAGTTCATCTCGTCCTCGTGGACTGAGCCGGATCTCCCAGACGTTCCTCCCCAGTTCATCTCGTCCTCATGGACTGAGCCGGATCTGCCAGACGTTCCTCCACAGTTCATCTCGTCCTAGTGGACTGAGCCGGATCTCCCAGACGTTCCTCCCCAGTTCATCTCATCCTCGTGGACTGAGCCGGATCTGCCAGACGTTCCTCCCCAGTTCATCTCGTCCTCGTGGACTGAGCCGGATCTGCCAGACGTTCCTCCCCGGTTCATCTCGTCCTCATGGACTGAGCCGGATCTGCCAGACGTTCCTCCCCAGTTCATCTCGTCCTCGTGGACTGAGCCGGATCTCCCAGACGTTCCTCCCCAGTTCATCTCGTCCTCATGGACTGAGTCGGATCTGCCAGACGTTCCTCCACAGTTCATCTCGTCCTCGTGGACTGAGCCGGATCTGCCAGACGTTCCTCCACAGTTCATCTCGTCCTCGTGGACTGAGCCGGATCTGCCAGACGCTCCACCCCGGTTCATCTCGTCCTCATGGACTGAGCCGGATCTGCCAGACGCTCCTCCCCGGTTCATCTCGTCCTCGTGGACTGAGCCGGATCTGCCAGACGTTCCTCCCCAGTTCATCTCGTCCTCGTGGACTGAGCCGGATCTGCCAGACGTTCCTCCCCAGTTCATCTCGTCCTCGTGGACTGAGCCGGATCTCCCAGACGTTCCTCCCCAGTTCATCTCGTCCTCATGGACTGAGTCGGATCTCCCAGACGTTCCTCCCCAGTTCATCTCATCCTCGTGGACTGAGCCGGATCTGCCAGACGTTCCTCCCCAGTTCATCTCGTCCTCGTGGACTGAGCCGGATCTCCCAGACGTTCCTCCCCAGTTCATCTCGTCCTCATGGACTGAGCCGGATCTGCCAGACGTTCCTCCACAGTTCATCTCGTCCTAGTGGACTGAGCCGGATCTCCCAGACGTTCCTCCCCAGTTCATCTCATCCTCGTGGACTGAGCCGGATCTGCCAGACGTTCCTCCCCAGTTCATCTCGTCCTCGTGGACTGAGCCGGATCTGCCAGACGTTCCTCCCCGGTTCATCTCGTCCTCATGGACTGAGCCGGATCTGCCAGACGTTCCTCCCCAGTTCATCTCATCCTCGTGGACTGAGCCGGATCTCCCAGACGTTCCTCCCCAGTTCATCTCGTCCTCATGGACTGAGTCGGATCTGCCAGACGTTCCTCCACAGTTCATCTCGTCCTCGTGGACTGAGTCGGATCTGCCAGACGTTCCTCCCCGGTTCATCTCGTCCTCATGGACTGAGCCGGATCTGCCAGACGTTCCTCCCCGGTTCATCTCGTCCTCATGGACTGAGCCGGATCTGCCAGACGTTCCTCCACAGTTCATCTCGTCCTCGTGGACTGAGCCGGATCTGCCAGACGTTCCTCCACAGTTCATCTCGTCCTCGTGGACTGAGCCGGATCTGCCAGACGTTCCTCCACTCTTACACCAAGGCACTCGCAGGTTTTCAGACACATCTGGAGGGACACATGCTGGCCTACAGCTGTTCTTCTGTCTCCCTGTAACACTGCCTCAGACTGTCTCAGACATTACAGACACTGCAGTTTATTGCTCTGTTCACGTCTGCAGTCCTCAGTCCTCCTGCGGCGGGTCTATGGCAGGTTTACCCAGGTCATCAGGAACTCTGGGTATCTTTCTCCTGATGTTTTTCAGAGTCAGTAGAAAGGTCTCTTTACTGTCCTAAGTTACTGTAACTGTGACTTTATCTACCACCTGTAAACTGTTAGTGTCTTAAAGTCCCCCTGTGGTGAATATCAAGCTTTTAATGTTGTTTATGTGTCTATGTGGTGTTTTTAATAGGTTTTAAAACAAGCCATGTGCAAATTCATAAGTCGACACCATTGCTGAGTATTTTCTCCTTAAAACTGCAGTGAACCAAAGACGGTCTCAAAAACACACTTTGAAATCGCTGGTGTTTCTGACGTCACAAACTACCTTGTAACCAATCAGATCAACGTGTGATAGTCAATAAGTGGATCTCTGAGTTGCTGTGAGTGAGTGGAGGCACAGCTTATTTGCATTTTCATAGAATCTCGAATACTAAATGAGGCAAGGGTGTAGAGTTACATTCAAGCTATTTTAAGCCATGAAGACATTTTTTTAAGGAAAAAACACTTAAGTAATTTTGGTGATCAAAGATGATTTTTAAGGGATAAAATTATTGACACCAGAAAGGCTTTAAGGACTGTTCCTCCGTTGCATGCGTGAAATGTAGCAACAATGACAAGAAAGCACCACCAATACTGTGTCTGGAATTTCCCCATATAGTGCACCATTTCTGTCATTGAGTGGTGGTGTCCGAAACTACAGTGGACATTATCCAGTGTCTTTTAGCCCAGGTCAATAATGACAAAAACTTTTTTCTATACAGACTGTTTTCCTAAGGAATATTATTTTTTCCCAAGGTTTCGAAGGCTTTCAGGGCCCCATCGTTAAAAGCTCATGAAATCTGGCAGAGTGGTCGGCCATTGGGTCCTGGCAAAAGCTGTATAAATGGCATGACAGGGGTGGGAGGCTCTGTGTGAAACTCTGTACATACATCGTTCTCATTGAGTCAAACAACTTTCACACAGATATAAGCTCGGCCCAACAAGAAGTCATCCATTTTGTTGTTCATGAAAAGTGAATGCAGTCACCTTTAAATCCTCCTCCTAAGGGATTCATGTCATCAAACTTTATCAATACTATGTCAAGATTTTAATGATTAACCACTAACAGATTTTTGATATTGTGCATACTTTCATCATGGCAAGGCAATACATTTAAGGCAACAAAAAAAAAAGAGAAACAAAGTGTCACAGAGACACTCACAACATGCAGACTTTTTAGTGACATACACTATATTGCCAAACGTTTTGGGACGTCTGCCTTTGCACAATTAATCGCACGCGATTTTGCAAAGGCTGCTATTATTTTATTCGCAGCTTGTCAGTGCAGTGCAGCTGATCGGTAGTAAATGCTGCTCCACCTGAACACCAGAGGGCGCTCTCACACAGACACGCCAAATATGCCCCGCCACAGAAGTAGATAACTCACATCATTCCAGGAAATCCCTATCACTGTATCTGAATAAACAGAAGATTGAAACGCTTTGATTAAACTTATGACTAATAAACACACAACTACCTTATTCGTGTAAGGAGCCACATCATCTCACAGAAGGATGAGCTCAACTGTCGGTATAAAGTGAGTTTGGAGTAAAAGCATGTTATTAAATGTTTAAATGTTTTTAAGTGTTTTGTTGGACAAGAGGTTATTAAATGCTTCTTAAAAGCTGTTTGACACTGTTGCTTTACATGGAAGGGGGAATCTCCTCAACCATAGGGTTTAATCTGGAGTTGGCCCACCCTTTGCAACTATAACAGCTTCAACTCTTCTGGGAAGACTTTCCAAAAGGTTTATGAGTGCGTTTATGGGATTTTTTTTTACCAATCTTCTAGAGGCACATTAGTGAGGTCAGGCACTGATGTTGGACGAGAAGGCCTGGCTCGCAGTCTCTGCTCTAATTCTTCCCAAAGCTGTTCTATCGGGTTGAGGTCAGGATTCTGTGCAGGAGTCCAGTTCCTCCACACCAAACACCTCATCCATGTCTTTAGGGACCTTGCTTTGTGCACTGGTTCACAGTCATGTTGGAACAGGAACATCCCCAAACTGTTCCCACAAAGTTTGGAGCATGAAATGTCCAAAATGTCTTAGTATGCTGAAGCATTAAGAGTTGCTTTCACTGGAACTAAGGGGCCAAGCCCAACACCTGAATAACAACCCCACACCATAATCCCCCCTCCACCAAACTTTACACTTGCAGTCAGGCAAGTACAGTTCTCCTGGCCACTACCAAACCCAGACTCGTCCATCGGATTTGCCAGACAGAGAAGTGTCTCCACTGAGAACATGTCTCCACTGCTCTAGAGTCCAGTGGAGATGTGGTTTACACCACTGCATCCGACACTGTGCATTGCACTTGGTGATGTAAGGCTTGAATGCAGATGCACGACCATTGAAACCCATTGCATGAAGCTCTACGCACTGTTCTTGAGCTAATCTGAAGGCCACAGTAGTTTGGAGGTTGAGGTTTTGGTCCTACAAAGTTTGGATGAGAATGAGAAGTATCTGGCCCCCATGTGCGTCCACAGCATTGAATATGGCCTTTTTTTTTAAAAAAAAAACTTGGAAATCCCTGATCTAGCTGCGCTACTCACTGCCAGAAGCTACAGTGCCCCAAACTACTGGTGGAGGATGAACACAGATCCTGCAGGTACACACCGGCCCAAAGCACCAGCAGAGACAGAAGAGGGGCTATTCAGAGCAGCGTCTCAGAAAAGGAACCGTCTCTCCTGCCAGAAAGTGACTTTCGTTCTTCAAGATAAACCTGCCATCTTTAATTAAGTAGAAAGCAGTTCATTTTGCCATGTGTGTAGAACTTACATTAAAATGTGTAGCCCTGCAAAACTTTGTTCTTGACTTGAGGCGGGTTTCACTTTCATTACTGCTTTTTTCCACTGTTGTTTCGCATAATTTTTGATTAAAGTGGAAATATGTTTGCATGAACAAAAAATGACTTATAAAACAGCCGAAGACATTCCAAGGTTTGATATTTTCTGATAATGACTGTTGTCAGTAACAACGCAGCTCTATAACAAACCGCAACTGGCGCCATATTACGTCTATGTAGCGACTGGATTGAAAATGACTTCTCGTCTTGTTGCCAGGACGGTTGTTTAGTACATTATAATGGATTATAAAGTAACAAGCTGGATGTACATTATCCCTTACATCGTAGGACCTTTTTTTACAAACAAAACAGATAATAGAACAATCATATATTTTGTCTATATAATACAACTAGAATAAAAATATTGACTCGGATTCCAGTGATAAAGACTACAGACTTGACTCGGACTCCAGTGATAAAGACTCCAGACTTGACTCGGACTCCAGTATAAAGACTCCAGGACTTGACTCGGACTCCAGTGATACAGACTCCAGGACTTAACTCGGACTCCAGTGATAAAGACTCCAGACTCGACTCGGACTCCAGTATAAAGACTCCAGGACTTGACTCGGACTCTAGTATAAAGACTCCAGGACTTGACTCGGACTCCAGTATAAAGACTCCAGACTCGACTCGGACTCCAGTGATAAAGACTCCAGACTCGACTCGGACTCCAGTATAAAGACTCCAGGACTTGACTCGGACTCCAGTATAAAGACTCCAGGACTTGACTCGGACTCCAGTATAAAGACTCCAGGACTTGACTCGGACTCGGACTCCAGTATAAAGACTCCAGGACTTGACTCGGACTCCAGTATAAAGACTCCAGGACTTGACTCGGACTCCAGACTCGACTCGGACTCCAGTATAAAGACTCCAGGACTTGACTCGGACTCCAGTATAAAGACTCCAGGACTTGACTCGGACTCCAGTATAAAGACTCCAGACTTGACTCGGACTCCAGACTCGACTCGGACTCCAGTATAAAGACTCCAGGACTTGACTCGGACTCTAGTATAAAGACTCCAGGACTTGACTCGGACTCCAGTATAAAGACTCCAGACTCGACTCGGACTCCAGTGATCAAGACTCCAGACTCGACTCGGACTCCAGTATAAAGACTCCAGACTGGACTCGGACTCCAGTATAAAGTCTCCAGCACTTGACTCGGACTCCAGTATAAAGTCTCCAGCACTTGACTCGGACTCCAGTATAAAGACTCCAGACTGGACTCGGACTCCAGTATAAAGACTCCAGTACTTGACTCGGACTCCAAAACCATGAAACCAAAAACAACTTTGAAAACTTATGTCCAAGTCTTAAAGTTAAGGGGTGATGATTTGGGCTTGTTTTGCAGCCACAGTAACTCTTCCGAGTAACTCTCGAAAAATGCGGAAGACAGGGAAGAAAGGAGGGGTATGGGTGAGTCTGAGAAAGCTACGTCTTAACCGGATTCTTCTCCCGTCAATCATCATGGCCAATGTCCAGTCCCTTAGGAGCAAGATTGATGAACTGCAGGCAACGGTACGTTTCCAACATGCTTATAAGGATGCTAGTATTATGGCTTTCACTGAGACGTGGCTAAAAAGTAGCGACCCTGATAAGAGTGTGCACTAAAGACCTTGAACTGCTCTCTGTATCACTCAAGCCACAGTACATGCCCCGTGAATTACCTCAACTTTTTGTCACAGTGGTCTATATACACCCGAGGGCAAATTAAGCAAATGCAGCAGAGACCCTTGGGAGTGTTGTGCATAGACTGCAATCTATTTCTCCAGATGCTCCAAATTTGATCTTGGGCAATTTTAACAAATGTTCCATGAGGCAGAATTTTTGCAGAATTATCATCAATGTGTCTTGCCCCACACGTCATAATCCGACTTTTGACCTTTGTTATGGATCAATTAAAGGCGCATATAAGTCTGTTGTTCAGCCTCAAGTGGGGTCGGCGGACCATAATACTGTCCTGCTTGTCCCTGTATATAAAACTGTTTTAAAAAGAGTACGACCACAGACTAAGAACATCAGTGTGTGGTCTGAGGAGTCTACTGCATCCTTGCTGGGATGTCTGGAGTGTACAGACTGGGATGTCTTATGACTCTTGCTCGAGTATAGATGAACTTACAGATGTCATTAGTAGTTATATTTCCTTTTGTGAAGATATGCTTATCCCCTGTTAGACTGTTCAAATATTTCCAAACAGGTCAAATTACAAAATACACCTTGAGAAAGAGTTGAGTATGAACAATTTAGGGTCTGTTTGGAAGGGGATGACGCTCATAACTGGATCTAAAGGGTGTGAGATCAAGAAAGGTAAATTACCTGGGTATGACTCTAGTGGTCAACTGGCAGAGGATTTAAATAAGTTTTATTTACGATTTGATGCACCTGAATTTGGTCCTGTGATAATTTATGAAATCTAAAATGAGTTATGGTTGTGCTTATAACTTTTTTGATGAATTGTCTGTAATTAAAGTTTTTAAGGGTTGTACTATGATAAAAAGCCCTGGACCAGATAACATTTGAGGGCATTTAATTAAGGTCTGTGCAGAGAAATTGGCCCCAGTGTTTTGTAATATCTTTCAAAGATCATTTGCCCTCCAGAGAGTTCCTAAACTTTGGGAGAAAACCACTGTGGTGCCTGTGCCGAAAAATACAAATGTTGTAACATTAAATGACCTTAGGCCAATAGCATTATAATGAAATGCTTTGAGGAACTAGTAAAAGGGGAATTGTTATATAAAACTAAGAACCTGTTAGACCCTCTTCAGTTTGCTTATAGAACAAAGCGAGGTGTCAGAGATGCAACTGCAACTCTACTAAATATGGTATTGCAGCACTTGGAGGGCAATAAAACACACATTAAGCTCTTATTCATTGATTTCTCATCTGCTTTTACATTCCCCCTTCAACCCCAATTTTTAGCAGATAAGTTCATTACTAATGGTCTTGATCATAACTTGAGTTGGGTCTTAGATTTTTTAACTGAATGAACTCAGACAGTGAGTAAATGGTAGTCTTTCAGCCCCTCTGATAACATCCACAGGTTCTCCTCAGGGCTGTGTTTGGTCTCCCTTATTGTATATTTTATATACAAATGATTGTATAAGTAAATATAACAATAGGCATTTTTTTTTAAATTTGCAGACGACACAGACACACGTTATTGTGAGTCTTCTAGAAAACAATTAAATGTGCCATGGTCCAGTGGTTGATAACTTTGTAAAATGGTGTGATGATGCCTGTTTGCTTAATGTATCTAAGACAAAAGACATGATTATTGACTTAACACAAACACATTCTTCTCAGGTCACATTTATTAAGGGCAAGAAGGTGGAATGTGTGGAAAGTTGTAAATATCTGGGGACAATTATTGATAAAGGATTGCGTTTTGATGTGAACACCTTTGTGTAAAAAGGGACAGCAGCGGAATTTTAATTTCAGTGCATCACTACTTACTAAAATATTTCACATTATTCAGTGATGAACTATTAAAACAGGGGCTTGTCAGATGCTTTGCTTGGTCCTACAGTCCTCATTTTGCGTAGCTGGCAACAAAAGAAAAAGCAAAACAGGTGTGCTGCAAACTGCTCATCCATGTTTCTGTCTCCCTGTACTTCCCACTCCTGCCCAGTGTGGACGATATCGGCAACCCAATTCACTTTCCCCAGGCACTCGAAGAAACTCGCTCTGGATGACCAACCACAGAGAGGTTTATGATGTCAGCTTGACAAAGCCTCCAGCTTCCTGCTAATTTACAGCTTCCTCTGTCAACTTCTCAGGTGGACAGAAGACTTTCAGTTTATATGGTTTTGGGTACCAGAAAAAATACGGGTTTATTAACTGATTCTGGGTATCAGACGAAACAGAGACTAGATCCAATATTCCTGGTGTGGAAATTCATTTAAACATTTTTGGTCAGCAGGATCTTGGCACAATCAATCAGAACTTTTTACAAAATGACTTTGTCTGTCAATGTCATTTGAATGTCAATGTCATGAATGAAGAGAAATCATTTACTCGCTCTCATGCCTAAGTAATCACAGAAACTCCTGAAGACTCTGCATCAGGTATATTACAGTCAAAGGGCTGTGCAATACATTGATACAGAAAGCCAAATGAATACATACATAAATGCTGTGCTGTCATCAAAGTTTAGAGTTACGGCCGTTTGAGGACAAGAAAAACACACATTCCCTCTGTAAAACCGGCATTATGATTTGCACCACAGACCAGAGAGAGGGCTCTGTTATGGAGGAAATAATAATTACCTTGATAGCCGGTTCCGCTGGTGGAGCAGCGGGTTTGGCCTCAGTTTTGGGTTCAGAGAGAGACTTCATGGCCACCGCTGCATGCCGTACAATACACTGATGACCGCAGTACACCGACCCCGGCAGAGCGTCGCTACTGCAGCCTGGGCCCATGCATTTAGGAGAAGCAGACTCCTCCTCCTGCACCTTCATCTCCTTCTCCTCCGGCTCCATCACCTCCTCCAACGGCTGCTCGATCCCCACCTGACACACAACACACCGATTAGATGAAGTCATTTCACGGGATCCGGGGGACATTTGACAGCTACAGGGCTCTTGTTAAAACTACAGGAAGAGCTTTCACATGTTTGCATTCCCAGTCGGATCAACAGAGCGGTGGTGCTAAAAATTAAGTATGGCTGTTAAAATCTTTTACATTTGTACTATTACAGCTTCCAAGTAACGAATCATTGATGATCAATTCGTCCACTACTGGCCTAACAGCAGCTCTGCTGGACAGACTCCTCCTCCTACTACTCCTCCTACTCCTACTCCAACTCCTCTTCCTACTCTTCCTCCAACTCTTCCTACTACTCATCCTCCTACTCCTCCACCTCCTCCACCTCCTCCTACTACTCCTACTACTCCTACTACTCCTACTACTCCTACTACTCCTACTTTTAATCCTCCTCCTTCTACTCCTCCTCATCCTACTACTACTACTACTACTACTACTACTACTACTACTCTTCCTACTACTACTACTCCTCCTCCTCCTACTCCTACTCCTCCTACTACCACTACTCCACTTACTCTTCCTACTCCTCCTGCTACTCCTCCTCCTCCTCCTCCTCCTCCTACTACTCCTACTCCTACTCCTCCTCCTCCAACTACTCCTCCTCCTCCTCCTCCTCCTACTACTACTCCACCTACTCTTCCTGCTACTCCTCCTCCTCCTCCTACTACTACTCCTCCTCCTACTACTCCTCCTCCTACTACTACTCCTACTACTACTACTCCTGCTCCTCCTCCTCCTCCTCCTCCTTCTCCTCCTACTACTACTCCTCCTCCTCCTCCTCCTCTTCCTCCTCCTCCTACTACTCCTACCCCCCCTACTACTACTCCTCCTCCTCTTCCTCTTACTACTCCTCTTCCTACTCCTACTCCTCCTCCTCCTCCTCCTACTACTCCTACCCCTCCTGCTACTCCTCCTCCTCCTCTTCCTACTCCTCCTACTACTACTACTCCTCCTACTCCTCCTCCTCCTCCTCCTCCTCCTCCTACTACTACTACTCCTCCTCCTCCTCCTACTCCTCCTCCTCTTCCTCCTCCTCCTACTACTCCTACCCCTCCTGCTACTCCTCCTACTACTCCTCCTCCTCCTCCTCTTCCTCCTACTACTCCTCCTACTCCTACTACTACTCCACTTACTCTTCCTACTCCTCCTGCTACTCCTCCTCCTACTCCTCCTCCTCCTCCTACTCCTACTCCTCCAACTACTCCTCCTCCTCCTCCTGCTACTACTCCACCTACTCTTCCTGCTACTCCTCCTCCTACTACTCCTTCTCCTCCTCCTACTACTCCTCCTACTACTACTCCTCCTCCTCCTCCTCCTCCTACTCCTACTACTACTCCTGCTCCTCCTCCTTCTACTACTACTCCTCCTCCTCTTCCTCCTACTACTCCTACCCCTCCTACTACTACTCCTCTTCCTCTTGCTACTCCTACTCCTCCTCCTGCTACTCCTGCTACTCCTGCTACTCCTCTTCCTACTCCTCCTACTACTACTACTCCTCCTACTACTACTCCTCCTACTACTCCTCCTACTACTCCTCCTCCTCCTACTACTACTACTCCTCCTCCTCCTCCTCCTCCTCCTCCTCCTCTTCCTCCTCCTCCTACTACTACTCCTACCCCTCCTGCTACTCCTCCTCCTCCTCTTCCTCCTCCTACTACTACTCCTACTACTCCTACTACTCCTACTACTCCTACTACTCCTACTACTCCTACTACTCCTACTACTCCTCCTCCTGCTACTACTCCTACCCCTCCTGCTACTCCTCCTACCACTCCTCCTCCTCCTCCTACTCCTCTTCCTACTCCTACTACTCCTCCTACTCCTACTACTCCTACTACTCCTCCTACTCCTCCTACTCCTCCTACTCCTCCTACTCTTCCTCCTCCTACTCTTCCTCCTCCTACTCTTCCTCCTCCTACTCTTCCTCCTCCTACTCTTCCTCCTCCTACTCTTCCTCCTCCTACTCTTCCTCCTCCTACTCTTCCTCCTCCTACTCCTCCTCCTCCTACTCCTCCTCCTCCTCCTCCTACTCCTCCTCCTCCTACTCCTCCTCCTCCTACTCCTCGTCCTCCTACTCCTCGTCCTCCTACTACTCTTCCTACTCCTACTACTCCTCCTCTTCCTCCTCCTCCTATTCTTCCTCCTCCTCCTACTCCTCCTACTACTACTGAGTGATGTCACAATCTGACGTATAATGCTGCCTGAATCACAATCATACACTGTTCAGAGGAGAACTGTTCTCCGACTGAGCCTGGTTTCTCCCAAGGGTTTTTCTCTATCCTGTCTCCTGATGGAGTTTGTGTTCTTGCCACTGTCGCCTGCGAGTAAATTAAAAATGTTCAATTTTGAGAGAACTATCCCTTCAGCTGGCTGTGAACAGAAACATACTTTCATTATAAGACACTGATGGAGACTGAAGAGTACAGGTTTGGAATGGTTTAGATACTGAAGCACACACACACACACACACAGGAGAGATTACCGGCGCGTGGCTTGAGCTGATGTGGTGTGTGTCCTGTTGGTCTGAGCAGGAGGCACAGGTGAACTCTTCTCTATTGCCCTGCAGGAGACGAGCCTCTGAGCTGCTCACACAGTCCACGTGACGCCACTCTCGGCACGAGCCACAGCAGAGCATCAACCTGACACACACACACACACACAGACGTTAGTTCGGCACGAGCCACAGCAGAGCATCAACCTGACACACACACAAACACACAGACGTTAGTTCGGCACGGCAATATCAATGCGCATCACAGTCTCAACACATGCATAAAGCAGCTTTAAGAATGAAGCTAACGCATCATATATTCAAAACGACAGGTAAAAATAAAATAAATGCTGTTTGAGGAAAAGAACAAAAACTGATGCAGTCGACCTCATATTTCTGC